>NW_028261386.1:114168166-114305666 GCF_051295495.1 Thamnophis sirtalis | reverse complement strand
CACACCCAGCTTAGCAAAGGGGGGGGGAATCCCAATACATCCCATGATGCCACTATGATGGCGTGAGTTTGACACTCCTGACCTAAGAGATAACCTAATTATATATTTGTATCAACACTGAAGAAAATCACATATCTCTTTTTTCATATTTCTTTCTCTCTCCATACCATTTTTCCTTTCAACTTTTTCACTTTTTCCCTTTTGATTCCCTTCCTCCCTTTTTTCTTTTTAATTTAATAAAGCAATCCATTGACTTTTTGTAGAACTCTCTGCCCACAAAGATTCACATATACAGTCATAACTACATTTTCTTTGCCTTTTATCAGTCAGTGACAGTCAGCAGAAACTAGGAATTGTTTTCTTCTTCATCTCCATATGTGGAAGCGAAATCAAGATGGCTAATCTCAGCCTCTGTACACAGATCCCATCTTTCCAGGGAAAGTGAGAACATTTACAAATGGATGTTACATCATGAGCTGTTCCTACATCAGAATTCCCATCTGAATGAAGTTTTGGGCACCAATACTGAATTTTGACCTACCAATTTATTTTTAAAGTTTTCTTCATCAAAACAATTGGAATCACTTTGTACAGATCTAATATATCACCATATATGGAAATGTTATGATTTAATACAATAATATTTTACACAAATGAAGACAAATATATGTGTCCCAGGATAATGTTGCATAATCAAATTGGGTCAGTCACTCAGATTAGTCAGACGTAAAGACCAGAACTCATTGGTAACCTCACATTGCAGTGAAAATGCAGTGGCATGCAATTTTGCAGCTACTGAGATTGTTGGTAGTACAGCTACAAAGATAGGCAGGGAAATGATTGAAACCTGGGAAACAGACTCTTTGTCAGTCAACAGGAGTGCTGATTTACCACCAGCTGATCAGGTGCTGGGATTTGGGGAATTGGCAGCACAAGAAACAACAGATAATCACCACCCATCAACACACCAACCAACCAATAGGAAGGCACACATAAATAGAAAAGACTCATAAGAATAGACCAAAGCATGTATTCCAGTAGAGAGAAGTTTCCTGAAGATGGGCTTTAGCACAAGTCCAAAAACTGAGAAGAGTAAACCTCTGGTCCCAATGACTAAACCAGATTGGATTTTGCAATAGTATTTTAAGCTATTTTGTAGTCTCTGCAAATTGTAAATATTTATTTGTTCTTAAATTTGTCCAAACATACTGTGTAAATGTAGTGCCCTTATTTATTTTCTTGGTATCTTTCTTCTTTATTTCTTCTGGTGCTGAGGAATCACCTACAATCCAAACCTGACAGAAGTCAATAGAATAACAATTACCAGACTTTAGATTGTGCTTTGTTTTTGAATATCAGTTGTCAGGGCAGTAATTTTCTATATACTTTGGCAATATGTTGTAATGCAAGACTGTAACAAGTGAAAAAGAGTTTTAGAATGGCTATCATGAAATATGATTTTCTTTTTTTTAAAAAAAAAAATCCAATTTCCTTTAAGTCTTAAAACTAAACACAATAAAACAACATGAGCTCCCAGCAGCCTTGCATGATAGGCTGCTAAGACCGGACAGAATGACTTAATATTCCTTTCACCTTATCAATTCATCTCTGTTCTTGACATCAATGAAAGTTCAGCATACAAGGAAGAAAACACTGGAGATGACATCTGCCATTCAGATCAAAGAAGTTAATTTGGCCTTGGGTTGTTTGATTTCACCAATCCTGTTTTTTTAAGAAGGTTCTCATGCAGGTGCAAAAAACAGGTGGATTACTAGTGGCAACTTTAAAAAGTAAGTATTAAATGCTAAGCTGGGCAAAAGAGAAATGTAATGAATAATTCCCTTTTAAGGTGCAATCTCTCCAAAGCTTTAGATGTTTGCATAACACAGGCCATAGTTCCATCTATCAAAAAAAAAAAAAAAGATTTTGACAGATTAGATGTGAGTATATTTTAAGCCCTTTATCACTATGCTACTTCAGGTTGGCAGAGTTACCATATCAAACTGGCAAAATCTAGTCCATCACTAGAGGGAAGCAAAGTATTAACGTTTGACATGTTTCTTCCTGCCATCTAGTGGTTATCCAGTTTTTTTGCAACACAGATTTGGTGGCTCTAGAGTGGAGAAATCAAATGTTATTCATTATAAGAGACCAAAGATAGGTAGGTACAAGGAAGGTACAAAAAGTAAGTAGGATCTTGGCAACACATGCTTGGCATACAGAAGATTGTAGTTTCAATTCTTGCCACTTCAATATATGCTTCCTGTAATATTTTCATAAAGGTTAGAAATGCACTCAGATTTCCATCTTGCATCCACAAATGGTTTTTTAGCAAGATTTTTGGGTCATGATTATAACATATATAATGTTATATATGGAAAATAAATTTACAGCCACTTCTCATTTAATGACTAGCTCAATTAGTGACCAATTTCAAATATAATGCTAATAAGCAGTAATACAAAAAAAATTCTGCCCAAAATGTGTGTTTACAAACAAATTTTGTGAGTTTTCAGTGTGACACTAAGATTTGGTCACTTTCAGGCAGCAGTACCAACCAGGTGAAGTTTCTGCTCAACTAATTAAGGTCACAGAGCTGAGCTTGTTAACTTACTGTTAGCATCTTTTAGGGAATAGCTGCACTGTGGAAAAAAGCCGCTCAGGAAAAGATAGCTTGTTTAAGCAATCCCTCTTCCCTCTGTGAGAGGGAAGATAAGGAGAAAAAACAGGCCAGACATATGACACTGTACTAGAGAACTTTATCTGAACCAGATGGCAACAATCAACACACTTTGTAGCATCTCTCTGTCTCTCTCAGTCACATGTTCACTTAGCAACCATTTTGCTTAATGACAAAGTCACTGGAATGGATTGTAGTTGCTAATTTAAGACAGAGTGCATTATTTAAAAAAAAACATTAAGATTGTGGCATCTTATTAAAACATATCTCAGATTTTATGGAGATTCTCTGAGGCTAGGAATAATGAGCAAACTGTCTTGTTATAAAAAGGAAGCTTTCTATTCCATTTCCACTGAATTACTTTTCACTGTTCAGGAAAAGTAGCCATTCTTTAACAAAACCTCTTCACTTTTTCTGCTTTTTTAAAATCAGAATTATAAAAGTTAACTCTTCTACCAAAATTTCTATAACCTGAATACTCTTCAGATTTGTAGATTTCAACTCCCCAAATTCCCAGACAACATTGGCACTAATGACTATCTTATGAGTTAAAGACCACACATCTGGATAACTAAATTATACCATTAATTGCACTTGGCAGGTTTCTTAGGAGAAGCTGGACTAAAACCAACTTTAAAAAGTATAGAGGAATTTAGAAAGTTTTGATATGTAGTTTATTATAGAAATGTTACACATATATTCTTTCTCCCACACAACTGGACAAGGAGTGTACAACTTTCTATTTGGAGCAGGAAACCATCTGTCTTTTGCTTGGGTCATGGACAGATCTGATATCAGCTGGTTTTTCTCTGACAGTATGAGAACTACACAGCAGCATTAAGTAAATGAGACTGTCTTTACTGGGAAATCAGCATCTATTTTCACAAAATAAACTATATTGTTGAATCTTAAAAAAAAATGACTTTAGTTCCATTAACTTCAAAAGTCAGGTTTGGGGCAATCCACTGATTAAGAGATTTTACCGAAGGGTTTTGAGAGTCCTTCAAGCTTTAACAGAAACCTCCTGCTTTTCAAAGCTAACTCCAGGTTTGAGATGCCTCCTCACTGCTGTCTTCTGAGGGATTCCTTCTGTTCTGTGAACTTTGCTGCAGCAAGCAAAAATAGCTGTTCTCTAATTAATCTAGCACTATTTCATATGGTCCCATATTTAGCTCATTTTATAAAGAAAAACAGCTTACAATTAGAAAGAAGAGAAATAATGCATTACGCTGCATCAGATCGGAATAACGCCAGACTATCTGACCATATTACATTTATATTTTGTCAGCTGCCTTAGAATCCATTTGAGAACACAATTTAGAGCATTGGGTCTGATCTTTAAAATCTTAAGTGGCTTAAGATCATATTACATTAAAGATTATAGTAAAGATCACAATAGCTAGTTTAAGTTGTTTTTCAGAAGCATGCTGAATCACAGTTAACTGAGGGAAAATCATTAATATTCCCTTTCTTTTGAACTGGAAGCAATAGAATATTGTAGAAAATATAAAATGGAAGAGCTATGAATAAAACTTTCTGAAATATTTTGATCAAAATAATAGCTTATCTAAAGCTGTATGTATAGTTTATGGAAAAACAATTTAAGCTTCCTTTTAGATGATTGAGAAAAAAGCAACTCTTCAAGAACCTAAAAAGACCCAGCAATTAACAGAAATCTCAATTCTATTAATTGTTATAAATGCTATATGTTTTTCAACATAAGCATGCATAGAGTTCAATCTTATTGTGTCATGGATACTTGTAACCAAGAAATACTATAGTAGGATTTAAAACTGGAAAATCGTAATTGCCTTCCTTTCCTCTAAGAATCTAGATCTAAGTAAAGAAAATACCTTTATTACTGCAGGATATTAAATAATCACTACATTGTTCTTTTGTGTGCATGTCTACACAGATTTTTTGACTGGAAAAAAACATAATTCACATACACAGATTTTTGTTTGTAATTTATAATTTTTAGATAATTCTTGATGGTAGTATTAATAAAAAGTTATAAGTTATTTCATGGAGACAGCTTTTGCTCTGTTAGGGTTTATGAGAATTCTGTAGTCTTAACCTTTCTTTCATATACTCTGTTCCTTTTTTATTATACCACCTGTAGCACTATAAAAAGAAGAGTCTTGTGTGATAGAAACCATCTGTACAGTCACTCATCTCATAAAATTGCTGAAGAGCTGTTCCATTTAAGTATTATCAATGACTTCAAACTTACTGTGCATTTCCTCATTGCTAAAAACAACTTGACGCATTCTGTTTGGCTGTTTAGTATAGGATTTAAATAGCAGATGTCTAAATCATATTTCCTTTTTTCTTCCACTTCCTTTCATATTGATTCTCCATAATATCAAAATGAAGACCGTTACTTGGAATTTGAATCAAATGTTACAGTTATCTATCTTTACCAAAAGAAACACTACTATAAGGAAATAATACTAAATAAATATTGAATATGTTGGCAGTTCTAGTTGGAAAAACTATATCAAAATAAACTAAAACATTTCTTTAAAAATCTCAGCAAGTCTCTAGTTTGCTTTCTGCTACTCTTAAATAGAGAACATCTCTGTAAGAAAGTATCACTTAAGAAATAGGTTGTATTCACAGGAAACATCACATTTTTGGGGGGTGGGCGATATGGAATGGCATTAAACCAAGTTTATGGTTAATTTAAAAGGCAGCACAAAGATTATAAATCCCTAACAATAGGAAAAGCTACATCCTTTAAAATGATTGATGGAACAATGTCAATCACATTCTTGATCAATGCTTTCCAACCTGACTCTCTCCCAGTGTTGGAATTTTTGAGTTCCAGGATTCTTAGCCAACTGGATGTTCTGGAAAGTTTTATTTCTGCATAGGTATCAGGGGTGTCAAACTAGCAGTCCATGGGCCAGATGAGTCACATGCACGCCATATGCACCCCATCTCCACAAAGGGAAAAAATATCGCAATACATCACTTGATGGCAACTTGAGGTGGTAAGTTTTGACACCCTGCAGTAGATGAAGAACATCAGTTCAGTAAAGGAATTTTTGGGGTAGTAACTGTATTAATAATGCTAACCACTAGTAATTAGTAGCCCTTATTTTATTTCTAGTATTAATGTAATCCCAAATAAAAAAATACATCCAATGTGGATTAAAACCATAAAAATCATAATATTGTAACTTTATAAAACCAGGAAAAAGAAGTGGAGGAGAAGTGCACCAATCCTTCTAGACTGCCTATGAAAGCTGGAATTTGAGATCAGGTAATTTCATTTAGTAGTGATGGACAATGTGCAATCAAGATTTTTGTCAACCCTGTATGGATTTTTATAGGTCTATTCCTCCTGTGCTGTTTAAGATCTGTATGAAACCACTGCAGGAAGAAACTTCCCAGTAAGATGGGTTGCTAATTTGCTAAGATGAGATTCAGCAGAAGGTGCAATAGATGAGCTCATTGGGTTTCCAGAGCATGTAAAGAATTGGATGGGAAGAAAATGGATGCACTTGAATCCTAGTATGATAGAGTGATGCTTTCTTCAACTATAAACTCTCCATTTTGTAAAACCAAGCTTAGAGGAGATATTGTAGATGTTCTTCCCTTGGGACATTAGGCAGGCAAAAGTGAAGAAGAAAGTTTTCTCTATGGTGGACCTCACATTTTGAAACAGTTCCTCCCAGAGTTGAAATTCAGCAGGTTCTGACAGGTTCTAGAGAACCGGTAGCATAAATATTGAGTAGTTTGGAAAATTGGCAAATGCCACCTCTGGCTGGCCCCAGAGTGGGTGGGAATGGAGATTTTGCAATATCCTTTCCTGCCACTCCCACCAAGCCACACTCACAGAACTGGTAGTAAAAAATTTGAATTTCACCACTGGCTCCTCCCCAAGGTCTAGATAGCTCCCGCACTTTTTACAGTCCAAAAGGTGGTAAAAACTCTGCTTTTCATCAATTGTTTGAGATATCAGGCTTTGGGCAGGGGTGGAGCTACTTGTGGTTTAATTGCTTTTTTATATATTGCTCTTAGGCTATTATTATTGTGTGAGTTGACTTATGTTTGGGTATAAATTATGTAAAACATAAATCATTGGTCTCTTAAGAGCAGCTTTTCTCATAAATCTGGGTAGATTCAGCTGAATTGACTCCATAGGGGTTTTTACCAGAGCTGGGTTGCTACTAGTTCGCACCAGTTCGGTAGAACTGGTTTGTCAAATCTACCGAACCGGTTAGAAGAGGTTCCACCAGTGGACCTGAAAAGCAGACCACACCTACAGAAGAGGTTCCAAAAATTTTTGAAACCCACCACTGACACACACACACGCAGACAGACAGACAGAGAGACTCACACAGAGAGAGAAAGAGAAAGGAAGGAAGAAAGAAATAAAGAAAAAAAGAAAGAAAAAGTGAGAGATGAAAGAAAAAAAGGAAAAAGGGACAGAGAGACAAAAAGGAGAGAGAGAGAGAGAGAGAGAGAGAGAGAGAGAAAGAAAGAAAGAAAGAAAGAAAGAAAGAAAGAAAGAAAGAAAGAAAGAAAGAAAGAAAGAAAGAAAAACATGGCCGGCAAGCCACTCCCACCAGGTCACATGGCTGGCAAGCCACTCCCACAAAGGAGGCCACACCCACAGAGTAGGTTCGAAAAAAATTTGAAACCCACCCCTGGTTTCTACATGCCTGGCTTGGCCTTACAAACAAAGTTGAATTGAAAGTGTAGTGGTGGAAAAAAATATTTCTAGATGGAAGAAATTCACCATTATATTATTGCCAAGAAAGCTCCATGAGGATTTCCATGAAATTACCTGGAATTAAGACTTTTATTTTTATCTTGCTATGAATTCCATTTCCATTAAAGCATGGTTGGCAGGTACAACTAATGGAGACTTTTTGTTGACAGCAACAAAGTTGTAGGATGGCCAGATACTTGTAAAAAGAGCATCAGTCTTCACACATTGTTGCTTGAAGTGTTTATTTTTTTTATTTGCTATGAGATACTGTTGAAGGAAACTCTGGAAATTTCATTTCATACATTTCATTTCAAGGACTGAAATTCCCCCCTTTCCTTGAAACCTCAAATATGATGAAACTTCAAATACAGACATTTCATTCTATCATTGATGGCTACATAGAATGATCAGCTGTTCTCCTCTTGTAAGACACTATTATCTACTTATATATATAGCTAGTCATCATTCTTCCCTTGTGGTCACTATGCCTGGGCAACTGAACATCTGCTCAGAGGTTTATTGGCATGACACAGAGCATAAATAGCCAACAAGTTCTAAAGTACAGTCTAGGGAATTTGGGACTGAAAATGAGGAAATCCATAATCCCAAGAAAATACCTTCTGTTCCTATTGAATGGCCTCAACACCTGGCCTCAAATTATCTTTCAGAATGTCCTTACTTTCTCAGAAAAAAATACAGTATTTTACAAATGGTTGAAATACTGAATCTGCTCTCCCCCCACCCTTGCCACTGCATCTGAACTTTAGATTTTAGGGAAAAGAGGGGTCTGAAACTATGTTTAAACTTTCCTGTAAATTACTAAATATTTTGTTTGTCTCCATTTGTTTAACATTTCTATCTTGCATATTTGGTCAGAAAGGAATGTCAACTGCTGTCAAGACTTCAGTTAATAATAAGTCATGGTCTTCATGAATGAGAATACACAGAGTATATTAAGTTTACGTAAAGAGAGAGTTGCAGTAAAGATTTTTTTTTCTTTTTAATCTCTGAAAAATGGGTTTGTTTAAAATAAGGGAAAACTTAAAAGAAAACAACACCATCAAAATGGAGTATCTCTCAATAAACAGACCATTTTCCTCTTTTATTTAATAATTGATGCCAGCAGACTGGCATGTTTAAATCCTTTACAGATAAGATATAATTAAGTTAACAACACTGGTATATAACATCTCAATCAGTGAGAATTTTTAAGCAAGACCAAGAGAATTACATGATTGGAAACAGCCTATCTTTCAAAGTATAAACTGAAACCCTGATTCACATGTTATATGTTAGAGCCATCCTTTTGCAATTGTTGTTAAAATAAGGGCTGAGGTTGACAGCATGTTGAGTTATTTTATATCTTTTTGCTTCCAACTCGCCCTTTTATTTAAAAAAATTATATTGATTCCGGTTCAAGTCTAGATCTAACACAAATAAGCAAATGATGAAAGAAGATGAATATATATCTCCCAGAATAGAAATGGATCTAGATTTATCTGCCAATGTAAAGAGAGAGGCCTTAGCAGTCAACATCAATTAGGTGATGTTGGCTGATCTTCAAAGATAAGTAGAGTTGGTTCTGATTAATGCATGAATGGTGAACTGTTGGCTGGACTGAGAGATTGTGGAAAAGGCATCCCAGAACAAGACAATGGGAAAATAACAAAATATTGATATGCTTCCTTTAATAATATAGTTTTGAAGAATGGAACTCAATTTGAAGGTGTGCTTAATTTACTTTTAGAAAGAAAAGAAAGGACAATGAAATTTTGGGATGAGAAACTCAAAGACAGAATCTAGATCCAAATACTGAGGTACGTACTAAGATCTGAATTCTAGTTTAGAGAGATAAATGTGAATTTTGATGTCAGGCACTTGGCAAACTCACCATTTTCTATAGAAAGTGGAAGGAATTTGGGATTTTCAATGCCAACTATGCAAGAAAAGAAAACTTACAGTATGATTTAAACAATCCTATATTTTCAGTCACATTCACAATAGCAATCAGACTTAGACAGTTTTAGAGTCAGTATATTGCCCCCAACAACCTGGGTCCTCATTTTACTGACCTCAGAAGGATAGAAGGCTGAGTCAACCCTGAGCCCTGTCAGGATTGAACTCCTGGCAGTAGGCAGAGTCAGCCTGCAATATTGCATTCTAACCACTGTGCCACCCCGACTCTATCAATATTGAATGAAGTTTGCTATTTCTTTTTGTTGAGAGATTATTCACCTTCAGCCTGGCAACAATATATAATCCAATTGAATATCCATTGGAAACAGGTACAATTATTGAATTTGGTTGGGACTTATGTTTGTTTTTTTCAATTAGAAGTTATGGACATTAGCAAACCAATTCTTAAATGTTACTGAAAAAGTTAGGAAAATGTAGGAAGAAATGAAATAATTTATCCATCCCTAGCAATATGCTTTTTTGTAAAATTCTTTTCTAACCACACACAAGCATAAGTTGTCAGCTAGATTATTGTTATTTGCTTGTTCAAAATATTTTGTCTACAAAAGACAAGAGCTCATGATTGATTTGCCAAGCGTAAAAACAATGAACTTATAAAGTAAAAATATGACACAGAGGTTGGGGAAGGTTGAAATAAAGAAGCAAACTCAGTTATCAGTCTTAACGATACAATTCTTAAAATAAGCAGCTTTGAAATTCAGTCAAAATGACCTAACGAAATGGATGCAACTAAATAAAAAGAGAACTAGTTTAGTGTAGTGGTTAAGAAATTAGATTAGAAACAGAAATAATTTAGGCATAAAGCCAGCTGGGTGACCTTGAACTAGTCACTCTTTCTTTCGATCAATACTAAAAGCAATGGCAAACCACTTGTTTTTTTAAAAAATTTTTTTATTAAGAATGATAAATAGAATAAAAATGAATACAAATTAAAAAAAACAACAATTTAAACAGGAAAAATGAAGAAAAATTTTAAAAAAGGATGTTAAATAGGGGAAAAAGGAAAAAAGAAAAAAGGGTAGAAAAAAAATTCCCCTTTCATTCCAGCAGGCAAAAACATTTTAATAGGTTATCCGTCATCTAGGTTATCCATCTTTTAATCTGTCTTTTTGTATCTTGTTTTTGTCTTGTTTGTTTTTTGTATCTCCCCCTTCCCCACTTGTTTGTTAGCCGCCCTGAATCCCTCGGGAATAGGGCGGCATACAAGTATAATAAACATACAACATCTCTAAATAATATATAATCTCTCTTCTCTCCGTAGCTCATCTTTTACATAAGGAAAACAACATCCAAATGCTATATCAATCAGTTTTTGTCAGCTAAAGTCCAGTAAGGGCAATAGATATATAACTATTTTCTTCTTTTAACCTTAGTCAAACAAGCTCTTATAAGTCTTCCCCGAGTTTTTTTTAAAATTATTATTTAACTACTTCAAAAAAAAAAAAAAAAAATCCAAGAGATATTTTGTTACTTGTCTATGTTTCAAAGAGGAATCCTTCAGAACTTTAACAGATTGTTTTTAATAGGTAATATTTATCCTGTTGTTTGTCAGTTCTAAGAAAAGTCCTTTCAAATCTTAGTAGAATTCTTTTGTATATCCAAAAGAAAACAAAATATTCAGATCACTTCCCTGGTTTAATATATGTTCATCTCTTTTATGGGATGCGTCATCCATCAGATCCATTTGTATTACATTTAAATCCCCCTTCAAATTAATTTCATAGGCATTCGTTGCAGCTCTTTCTTGCTTTACAACTTCATTAGAATGTTGTGCTCGGTCAATTTTATTGAGCATTTGATCCATTCTGTCCAAACTCATGGCTGAAAGGTATTCAGAAGTTTTCATCAAGGATTTCTTCTCCATTTTCTTTATCCTTTGGCTTTAGTGTCCAAGCTTCAAGGTCTTCTTATTAAAAAAAAAAATGAAAGCAATTTCCATTTTCCCATGAGAAAATATTTTTTTGATCATTTAAAACAAAGATTCCAAATCCCCCTAGCCCCTTAATATTTTATTAATGTTCTAAAATTTTAAGCACCCTTTTGTTGCATAAACAAACAAAAAACATATATTTTTAACTTTTCAAATTAAATTTATATCATTGTGTTTTAAGAAGGCAGAAACTCACCCGATGTATGCAGTAAAACCTTGTCCAATATACAAAAAAAAAAAAAAATCAAATCCAAAACATTGATTAAAATATAAAGCTCAGTTGAGTTTAATGCCTATAAAGGCTGCTTTATGAGTGTGGATATAATCTCAATTCTCAATCCCTCCACTCATAAACTGGTCGTACAAATGGCAGTATTTGCAGTTTACTCACAAGGAGAGGCTATCCGGAATTGAGATGATTTTAACAATCCTGTCTTTGTTCCTGAAAGATTATGTTGACTGAAATCCAGCATCCAGTGATGATTCCTCTTACAAAGTTGTCTTGCTTGTCATAAAAACCAACAAGGGGTCAGCTCGCCATGTTGCTTACAGGAAGATAAAAACTACTTCTTAAGAACTTATCAAGAAAACTGCAGGCAGTTGCCATGAGTTAACATTGACTTGAAGACATAAATAAACAAAACCTGGGCAGGATTGGCCATGGAACATGCTTCTTTTATAGCATATTAAATGGGCTATCCCAAGGTGACAATTTTATTTTAGAAGTGAATATTTGCTTAAAAGTCAAACCATTATTAGAAGATTATTGTTATGTCATATTTCAAAACGGTATTAGGGCAATCTGGTTGTCAAGGAACTGAAGAAAAATTGCATCCTCTCCAACTGTAAAACCTCTATTTTTATATAGGTTATTTCATTTTACATATTTTTTCATTATTTTTAATGTTAGAATTTGTTTTTAAAAAATCATTGCTATCTGCAAGGGGATTTCATAAAAAAATTCCTACAACTGAAATATGAAATGGAATAGACTAGAGGTGTGAAAATTTGCCCAAAATCAGATTTGAATTTCTGAATTGATTTGAAAGTCTAGCTTGCTTTGGCTCAAGTTTCCAATTTGCAGTGGAAGACTGATTAGATCCAGTTTGAACTTCATACTGAATCAAACCATTTCAGACTCTTGAACTGATTTAGAAAACTGGCTTTTATCTATAAACCAATTTTAGGTCTATCTGTTTCCTAATTCATTCAGAGGCATGCAATAGACTTTGGCATTTAAAAAAAAGATTTGGAAAGTGAACTTGAATGTTGAATCAAAGTGTTAAATCAGTCACAGAGCTGTAACAGAATCTCCCTGATGTGTATGGGAAAAAATGGAGGTAATTTGGTGGTAATAGGTGTAGATGTCAGAAGTTTAATTCCTAGCTAAACCCTAGGTAGACTAAGCACAATTCTCCTTAGTTCCCACCTGCAGTTTTCTGTATCTCCCTTGAAGAAGTCGGACATTTTCCTTGTGGCAGGGAAGAACAACCCAAACTCTTTGTCAAAATGATTCTTAATGGGTTTCAATGGCTCTCATCCATCTGGTGTGTATATGTGTGTATGTGGGGGTAGATTTTAGGTAGCTATAATTCATATACACCATGCACCACAAAACTTGTCAGGTCATTCTAAAACCTGGGGCCATGGAACTTGCTTTGCTGCCAGGGCCTACAAGCTGAAATTGATAGTAGCAGCAGCAGGGCAAAGCCATTGCAGTGCTATTTTGTACTTGCATCATTTGCAGTATCCAGCTGGTCATGACAGATAACGCAATTTTGGAGAGTGACATTAAGCACTCTATTTGCCAGACCCTTAAAACAGATGGATAACGTTCCCGTTGTGTTTTTCCTTCGAAGACCTTCCGTTCAGCCTTTGGGAATCCATACGGAATCCAAGTAGGCCCCATGGAGTTCTCCTGATTCAGCTTGTGTAATTATTCTTGACATTGGAAGCTTTCAGTTCTGTGAGAGAGCAAGAAAAAAAATACACAACGTAGAATGTGTACTACAGAGGAAAGAATATTAATTATGAGCAAATGGAGATTTGGGCTGGAAATCTGTGATACATCAGCATTCTCTGTCTATTCATCCATGATTATATTACAATTAAAAAAACCACATGGCAATGCAGAATAGGCCTTATGAGGCTTGGAGAGGCCTCAACTCCACTCCCTATCTCTATATTCTTCCCTCTTTACTGGACAGCTGAGAAACTGCTAAAGGGAAAATATAAAACATTTGTCCTTTTTCTTTTCATTTCTTTGTCATTCTGATTTCAATGACATCGTGATCTATCTTCATGAATTATGGGAAGTACATTTCTTTCAAAAACTCTTCTTCTCTTCTATAATATTGTGGGTTAATTACAGATGACAGAAGAAATAAGAACATAATTATATGGGAAAAAAGATGACTATTTTGCTTCGTCAGTACTACTATGACTTTCCATTCAAGTAGGAAAGAATGGAAAATGTCAAGATGGAAATGCTAGGTAGGTAAAGGTGGAAAATTGATGGCTCAGGGTGGAGGATCTCCACACTGATTTGAGAGGAGGCAGAATATTTGGGATTGTTGATAAAGGTTTTTTAAGCTTGTTATATATAATGTTTATTATATACTGTATGTTGTATTGTTGATAGAAATGTTCTTTCCATTTATATTTAGTTTGCAATTGGCACGCAGCTGGTGTTAAGATGAAAGACTAATTAAAGATTCATCTATATAGCGATTCTATACCAGTTTGAAGATAGTTCTAGCTTGCCATTGCCTAATATTTACAGGACAGGAAAACTGAGCTGATTAATTTCTATATCAGCTGTTGAGCAGCTGAAACAGAGGTGGATTGCTCCCAGTTCGGCCTGGATTGGGCAAACTGGTAGTGCCTATAGTGGGTGGCTCTGCCCATCCGCCCAGACACTTCTGCACATGCACAGAAGCATCTCGTGCAAGAGAGAACGAACTGGTTGTTCCAGGATTTGTAACCCACCTCTGAGCTGAAATCACTATCAAGCTAGGCTTCCATTTGCTTGTTCTGCTCAGCTGTAGCTCCATTTTCCATTGGAGGGAATTCTCGCTTTCACCCTTCACTGGTCTTGGAAACTCCCCCTTTAGTAATTTAATGGATTTATTTGTATGATTGTATTGTTTTGTGTGTTGTTCAGGGTTATGGTTACAATATGAGCAGCTATGTAAGTTTTCAGATAATAAAATAAATAAAATAAAACATGAAGAGCAGTTAGCACTACAAGATAGTGCAGACAAGGTGCATAATAAGTACTACCTCTATTTTTATTGTAAGATAACACTAACAGAATCTTGCGAGATTGAAAGAATTTCTTCTTTCTTTTCTCTCTGGAAAGCTAGAGAGAATGTCTCTTCTGAAATGTTTCTCATCCTCCCGCCTCCTTCTGAGATATCTTTTATATGACAGTTGTCCAGTCTGGCTTTTCCTTCCTCTGAAGGTCACTTCCACCTGCCATTACAGCAACAACAAAAAATGATGTCTTTTCAGCAGAGAAGGAACTGAATGTAAAATGTCAGGCTTAGATTGTTTTGTGAATGATACTAGTGATGTTATGGAAATGTCCTACGTTTTGTGCCTGATGGTTGAAAATTATATAAAATTATATAAAAATGAGGTCAATGAGAATTCAACTTTATATTACTGAAAGTGGTTGAAGCTAGTAGCAGTATTGAAGAAAAAAAAACCACTGTGAAAGAGAAACAGGATTAGCTGAAGAAACAAAATATAATATGTAATAATTCCTACCCTGGGACAACTGGAAAGATGAATTGTGAAGTTGTTCCCACCATCAGCATATGAAGAAATACCTATTATCCAGAAAGAGATAAATAGAAGGAAAAAGAAAAAAGAAAACCATGCAAGTAATCAAAGCAATAACAATATGCACCTACTAAGATCTAAAGTTTGAAGAAGGGAGGGAGGGAGGGAGAGAGAGAGTGCGAGAGAGAGAGAGAAAGAAAGAAAGAAAGAAAGAGAGAGAGAGAGAACTATCATCATAACAACACCAGAATGAAGAATCTCAAGAAAGAGAGAAGGATCTTTCTGGGGGGGAAATAAAGACATCTTAAGCGTAACTTCAAAAGCTCTCTACAGCAAACAGTAGCTGTGCAGATACGGTTTCATCTTTGCCTCTGGGATATGATTAAGCCTTTCTAGTAGCTCTAACTGTGGGAGAAGGGATTATGGTATGTGCCGCTGTGTAGCTGCCTGCCATACAAATGCTTGGAAAGGCACAGATCATGTTTCTGTGCAAAAGGACACTGATTAGACCCATAAAGATTAACCCGGCTGAATCAAATGGCAAATCACTCGAGTTGGGGAACATACGCGGACACATAAATGAAACAAAAACCAAATGAAAACAGTTGAAACTTACAATACGTGGAGGCCTTTCATGTACGTGGGCAGAATTTTTCACTGCTTTCAGTGGCGTTGCATTTCATTCTCAGATATAGAGATGTCATTCACTTGCCTCCAGGAAAGGGATGGGATTGGGGAGCTCCAGCATTTGCATGAAAATCCCCATGCTTTCAACTGAAAAGAGAAAATGAGAGAGGGGGAATTCACAATTGACACCACTGACATGCATGTAATGTTCCACTGTAAAGAGATTTATGTCACTGAAAATAGTAGAACCAAAAGAAAGTAAGTGATTACAGGCCCCTGCATTTTTTTATGAATGCCCAGTGAACTGAAGTCAGAGGTGGAGAGTAAGAGCCCTTAACATGAACTAATTGGAAGGCGGTCTGTTAGTAGTGAATTGCCAACATTTCCAGTGCAAATAGGAAGTGTTAAAAAGTTATTTATTTTGACACTTATTTCTATTCCTGGTTTTTCCCTGCTATCTTTGCAAGATTTGTTGTCGGTATTGTTGTTTTACTGACATACACCAATCAGTGCAACATCAAAAGAAAGAAAGAAAGAAAGAAAGAAAGAAAGAAAGAAAGAAAGAAAGGAAGGAAGGAAGGAAGGAAGGAAGAAAGAAAGAAAGAAAGAAAGAAAGAAAGAAAGCAATATATCACATATCTTTTATCTCTTAATGATGGGTAACTAATTTATTGTCATTACTTCATAAACACATTTATTTATTTTTAAGTAAATAGATTTTATACTTAAAAGATTAGTTTTAGTTACAATAGGCTTCAGTATTTGATAGAAAGAACTACAACATTCATAAATGTTCTTTCAATGAGAAAGAAAAAAGTCTTTAAATTTAACATCATTATGTTATGAAATATGATCATGATAGTCATATGCCTAATTTTGAGCACAGTGTGGGATGAAGGAAAGAAGAAAAACAAATACGTATCTTCAGATGGAGATAACTTTAAGAAAAATAAGCTTAACAGATAGATTGTATTTCACCTGAAATATTTGATGGTTTAGACAGATATGTACAAACACAATACAAAGCTCTTTAAAGTCTAGAATTGAAGAATTTCTTTGTATTAACGAAAAGAATAAAATACACATACGTACGTACGTACGTACGTACGTACGTACGTACATACATACATACATACATACATACATACATACATACATACTCAAGTGTAGAGAGGAAAAAAAATGTTCCCTATAAGTCTAAAAACACCAAACTCAACCTTCCTAAGTATGCAATTTGGTAGAGAAGAAAATGTCACTCTTTGTGTTAGATATAGTCCTGTGCACTCACACATTCAACAAACAAAAAACCCTCAAATTTACACATCTACAGTACAGTGGATAAATATCTTGTTGGAGCAGGGGTGGCTTTTGTTGGCTTCATTTGGAGTATGAAAAGCTTGGAGAATACATTATTTTCTAAACAAAAAATAAGCCTACAGGTAGACAAAGCTATGAGAAAATGTAATTAGACTGCATTTTGCACATTCAATATAGCATACACTGAACCAATAGATACATAGTTGAGATTATTCATTAATTTAGTCCAGCATTGTTAGGAATGCCAGCAGGTTTTCTGAGCTACTTAGTATGGCTATACACTATGTAAACTACATTTGCTCTTCACATACTATTTCCAAATGTGATGAAGACATGCATTTTACTATAATGGGAAAAAGAGCTAATGGGCATACATACTGCCCAGCAAAAGGATCTCAGCCAGGGGTCACCTTATATTACTCCAGTGAACTCTGAAATGTCTACCTGCTCATTAGCTGCACAATATTGCCCCTAAAAACACTGGAATATTTTTACACGCAACCCTCTGTAATGCTTTCCTTCCACCCTTTTGGAGAAAAGGTTTTATACATCATTAAAGAGCAGCAATTTTGCCCTTCTAAAATGGGAAAATTGAAACTTTGGATCCTATGTTCCTGCACTGCTCTTTTCCAGAAAACCTAAAAGATATGGATATTTTTCCATTCATAACAGAATATCTAGGCAGGACAGAAGCTGATATAGCTCAGCTTCTTGCTAGCTGACTAGGAAATAGGGATTTTAAACAGTGTAACCCAATTCTGTATTTGAGCTAACACAAATGACTGGTGGGCAGTATCTAAGTGAGCATGATTTAATATATCCATAACCTTCCTTCTTTCATCTTCCTTCCTTCATACTTTCACTATGTTTGAACTTGTTAACATATCACTTCTAGATATATGGATTATACTGATGATGATGATGATGATGATGATGATGATGATGATGATGATGATGATGATGCTATCCATTCAATCTGATTCCTGCAATTCTAAATTCTAGCTGTGTCCACATTTTCTGATCTTGTACAGCTTCCTTTGGTTATTTTATGCTCTGACTAGTATCAGCTTTGATGGTTTCTAGCCACCATGATTTTTGGCAATTATTTTATTTCTTTATTTGAGTTATCCAAATCAAATTCCAGTAGGTCTAAGCAAATATTAGGCTCATTACAAGTTAGGATAGCTTTAAATTTTTATATAGATCCTGTTATTTCTTATGCAGCTATACAGTAGATTAACTATTTAATTTAGACTATAAATTGCAATTTTATTTGGTGTTATTTTTTATAATTCCACACTAGTAATCTTCAATTTTATTTTATTATGATCATTCCTTCTATTTTTAGAAGCACTGTAATACTATTCATTGATATTCTGGATATAATGACAGTCTATGACCAAGCAAACAATGAGAAAATTACTATTGGAGTTCTCCATTTTAAGTCAGGAGACAGGTAGAAAGGAATGTAACTAATTCTGCCATGTCCTAAAACCACTGTAATATTTGCCTTTGTGTAATTTTTTTTAATGGTAAAGTGAGTCAGAGGATTTCTAATATATTTCAGGGGGGAAAAACCTTTGCTAAATCGTGGGCTAAGTAAAGCAGTTTTAAACTAGATTAAAGAGAATCAGTTGGATAAATAAATTTTTACTATTTATTTTTGTAAATTTTTGTTTCTGATATTATAGTAATAATTCTATCCTGGGTCCTCAAAGGAAGGTTGTTGTTGTTTTCCTTTCCCTTTTTAATGAGGTAGATTGTTTAGTCTACAAAATTGCAGTTGGAATTATAGCTTTGCTGAACCGGGAATCATTTATAAAAATATGCCATATGTTCCAGTTTCTTGGATCCGTTTGAACTCCTGTCTGGTTTTGTCAGATTCTGCCTACTAACTGAGATTGCTTTATTTAGAAGATTGAAGACAGAGGAGTTTCCTGTCATGGTACACAGATAGTAGAACTGCATATATTCACTTCTTCTTCTCCTCCTTTTTTGTGATTTTTCCTGTTTTACTGTGTTTTCCATGCTTTCCATGATCATTTTTTATCTTTCTTCTTTAATTCTTGTTTTTAGCTGTTAAAAGCTGATGGTTAATGGATTTATCTGCACTGTTTACAGCTGTAGATATTCATGAGTAGGTTGGTTAACAATAGATTATGAGAAGCTATTAGGGAAGGGAAGTTTAGCAAAGATCTGAGTGATGAAAAATTAAATATTTGTGAAATTGGGGTTTGAAAAGGGAGAGTTTTTTTAAAAAAGCATGCTAAAATGTGTAATGCACTTTATTAGGGGATCTTTAATACACAAACTGTGTCTTGCTTTGAGTGATAAAAGTGAGGAGGAGAAATGATAAGATTTTTGCATAACTGAAGCAAGGTATAACAATATTTCCAAAGAGAATACGAGAGAGAGAGAGAGAGAGAGAGAGAGAGAGAGAGAGAGAGAGAGAGAGAGAGAGAGAGAGAGAGAGAGAGAGAGAGAGAGAGAGAGAGTTTTTCTCCTGAGACAAATAGGAGCCAAGTTCCCAATCTTGATGCATTTACCATTAGCTACATCTTCTGTAATCAGCTTTAAGTATCTAAGCACTTTGATGAATAATAAATAGAAATAGAAATGAACAAGCAACTTATATAAGGCAAAGAATATGCAGTTTGTTTCCATTTGCCTTTTTTTTTATTAAGGTAATGCCTTCCATATCCAGCTTTGCTAAGAGAAAAGAACGGTGCAGTTTAAATGGTAGTTGAAGCACAACAGGCATCGCAGTACTGCATAGGCCAAAAATTCTAATCAGGAGCTGACGTTCATTTTCAGTTCCTTGCTTAGTATCAATGGAGATTATTACATTTTCCAGCACGTTTGATAAAACAGAATAACCAAAGACTTCACTGCACAGTTTAGAAGATATACTGAACCTCAAGGCACATCAAGGGATATTTATTAAGATGCTAGTCCAGTCTCTCCCTGCTTAGCAATTTGCCATCCAGGGGATGACAGGACATATAGCCTAATGTAGCTGGAGGGCCTAGTTTGAAAAAGGCTCTTTTTGACCACAGCCTCACTTCAATAATTTTCAATGGGTGGGGCGGGGGGGGAGAAGGCTTTCAAAGATAGTGTGCCAATCTGCCTAATTCAGATTATATCAATTAATGAACAAATGTAGGGCAGGGAGGGGAAAAAAGAAAAAGAAAGACTGATATAAACTGACGATTTGAAAAGCAAATTAAAATTTGAAAAGGAAAAAAAGGGCAACGTTTATTGTGTATTGTAGGATACCTAATTTCTTTTTGTTTGTTTTTTGAAGGAAAAAAAAACTGATGTGAAGATAGAAAATTAAATCAAATTCCTTCAATTAAACCAGGCACAACTGTTCGTGCATTTTGTGTGTCTGTGTGGGTGTGAGTGAGTGAGTGCATGTATGCTATGATTTAATTATGTTTATTTTCATAATTTCATATCAAACCCACTTACGCTCTTAAAAAAAAAAGAAGAAGTTGTTCCCTGGCCATATAACCCATGCTTGATTTATGATTCCTGTATTTTAAAATAGCCAAGGTCGTATCTGTGTGGAGTGGTGCAATTCTGATTCTGAGGAGAATTTCCTAAACTTGAGAAATATAAATAGTCACTAAATAGTATTTCTGGAAGAAATGTTTGTTCTTGTATCTAAGTGGCAAAAGGCAGCAATCATTTTTTTAAAAATATTTTTATCCCTTCTTTTCAAATAAATGTGTGACAGAATTAGGCAAACAAACAAACAAACAAGCAAACTCGGTGCTCAGCCCTTTCAATTACTGTGAGGAAATGTTCTAATTTTAGGTATGCAATCAAAGATGCCAGTCTTTTTAAATAGAAAACGACAATGTTATTTGTATTACAGTTTTGGGCTTTCTTTCTCTAATACACTAACCAAGCTGAACTGAATAATCTCAAACAATAAAGCTGTATGCCTTTAATTCTAAAACCTTCCTCATAAAAATTAATTTGGATAATTTATCAACAGCGGGATCCTTACAGCCATGACCTATGTGGCTGTTCCCCATCCCTTTGTACAAAGTGGCTGCCTATTCATTTCCAAGCGCGGTTTAAAATGTGGGCTTTCACCAACCCTAAACAGCTTGAGATCGGGTCACCTGAATGGCTGCCTTTTTCAGTATAATTTTGCCTGAGAATGGAGATCTTTCACAGGGGCCTTTTTGCTGTCCGGCGCTCCAGGTATTCATGAACTGTCAGTGTGCAGAAATGCTGCTCCTGTGACGGGCTGCATCCTTGAGATTCACGTTCGCTTCTTCCATTCTGGAAGACAAAACAATTTACTAAGCCTTTGCCGTCCTTCCAGCTATTTTTGGCCGCAGTGAGAATTGTTATTACAAAATACATTTTTGCCTTATTTTATGCCATCTTCGTTTCCTTTAGAAGGAAAAAAAATCATGCATATAAATGTTAGAAATAGGTAAAAATGAACACTGACTGATTAAACCAATGACATCCTAAATATGCGACATTCTTTTGCCTGATTGTGGATCTTTGGTGTTTTCTCTCATCGGCCAAAGTTGCTGTCACTTGTCTCTATGTTGGCATGTGTGAGTGTGTTTGTGTAGTATTTCTCTCTTTATTTTTTTTTGTGGGGGGAGGTGGCGAAAATATAGAAATGGTAGAATGAAATGATGTGCCAAATGCTGTATTAATGTCTAATAAAGATATAAATAAGAACATAAAAATCATTTGAAAAATAATCTTGGGGTTCTTAAATATTCTTAAATGTAAGATATATTTTTTAAAAAAAATCATAAATCTAAGACATTTTAAAAGGTCCAGTATTCTGGAAAATCTGTAACTAAAATATTTTCATTATTTTTAGATTCCTTTCAAATTTATAACTTGGGAATTCTAGGAACTGTAGTCCCAGTATATCTGGAGATATTTCTTTTAAGTGAATAACAAAGTTGCTTGTCAACTTCCACATTAAAAAAGAAACAGGTGCTGAAAATGGCAGAGACACATCAATTACTTTAAACTAGTTATTAATGTCTGATGGATTGGGATGACCCAGAATGTATAACAATGAATGTTTTTTTTTAAAAAAAATATATTACCTAATAAGAGAAATCATATGGGACACTCTAATAGCCTGAATTTGCAATACCAAAATTTGGTAGCAAAATGCCTGAATTTCAGTAAACTATGTGTGGGTAAATTTTGTTTTCTTTAAAATGTAAGAGCTGAATAAAATACATTCTGGATGAATGTATTTTATTCTCCTTATGTACCCTGAGAACATAAGCACAAAAGACAAATTCCTTGTGTGTCCTATCACACCTGGCCAATAAAGAATTCTAACCTATTATATTATTCTACTCTGAGGTTTCAATAATCTCGAGCCATTTTTTTTCCATTGGTTTCTGGGGAGGGGGACTTTAAGGATGGCAACAGGAACGTGATGTCTTTGTAAAACAAACTGGTCTCATTTTCACCTTCAAACCTTCTCTCCCCCCATGGAAAAAAGGACCCCAATAATGATGCTCTGTCCCCCCTCCTCAGTAATATTATGTCACCAGGTGATCTATAATACCTTGGAAAGTCAACACTGCCCACCATGACTTAAGAGTAAATGAAGACTCAAAGCAAAAATTAAAGAGCTTTAGTAAAACATTTACGGTACAGTTTTTGTTTTGTTTTAATCCTTCAGCAATACTGTTAAGAAAAGAGCAATCAGTGCAGAAAATGCACAAAAGGTTCCTTTTTCTTTCTTTTCTTAAGCCATCCTCTCTTCCCATAGCCTGTGCAATTTCATGAGCTTTTGATTTTATTTCACTATCAATTCATCCATGCAGGATTAGCAAACTATGTGCGGTCTGGACTTCAGCACAATTAAGAATAGCAAATGTTCTTCTGAGATCTCTATCCTTCTGCCTTAAACACTTTGACCAAGGGGGGGGGGAGGGAGGGAGATGCTGCCTTTTATTTTTGCAATCAGTCTTCAGAATTACTAAAGAGTTAATACCTCTATAGACCACTCAATATATTGTTTTTGAACTTTTCCATGAACTGATGTGGGGGGATTTTTGCTTTCTTTAGTGATAATAGCTGACAGCTAGCTTTTTTTTTTTTTTGCTTTATATCACTTTCAAGCATCAAACATTGCTGAGAGTGAGGGATGTGAAGGGAGTCCTTCTAAACGATTTTCTCCTTTAGTTTCAATCTGCAGCTACTGATGGAAAGGAAAGCAGTTTGTGCATTTTCCCCAACTGATAACTAATAGCTGTAGGAGCCATTCAGTCTAATCCTGTCTTGGTTGATTTACAAGAAAATCTCACTGATTCCAGTGAGACCAGCAGCCTTTTTAGCAATGCACGGAAATAGGTTGCACTTCAAGGGAAACAGACTTTAATATTGATATTTTAATGACAAATGTGAATTGTTTTAATGATAAAATAGGAAATATGCTTACCATCAAAATTTTATGGGTTGCATTTATTAGAAAATATTTTTGGCCATGATCTTTTTTCCCCCACATTTTTGTTTCAAGTCTGCTAATAAATTCTGGTGAATTATTTATTTATGTACTACTGCACTGATTTCCTGTTAAAAAATTCAAATAAAGCCTAAGCTTGCTTACCAAAATAAAGGGGGAGGATTCGTGAGCAATCCAAAAATAAAAACAAAGAATATTTTGTTCTTCTACTAATGCATGTTTGAAGGCATTTGGAATTAATAAAACTCTTCACCTTAATTCCTTTTTATTTAGAAAAGTAACACACTATCTTCTTAGTTAATAGAACAAATCTTTAATACACAGCCTCCTTTCAAAGGTAATAAAGGTAGCAATAGACCTCTTAGGTAGAAACTGAACAATGTGGAAAGGTGATTGGAGAAATGGAGAATGACAAAGAAAATTACAGCACCACAGAGGAACAACTTACATTTAATTTAATGTTGGGAACAAATAGCTGTAAACAGCTCACAGAAGAGATGGATAATTCACTGAACGTAATAAGCTCAAAGAAAAGGAAAGAAAACCATTACAAAAAAACACACTAACTATTTTCAGATAGTTAAAGGCTCCCGGTCATGAATGTTACTTAATAATTGTTTTTCATCTATTTGAATTCATTTTAAATCATATATAGTCTAAAGTCAAAAACAATTTGCCCGTTTAACAACTGCAGTGAAAAGATGCAAAGCAGTGCTGTGAACAATCAAAGGGTAGATTGACAGAGGCTGTAATCTTGGAAGCCCTAGAATCATTAGCTGTTTTCTTATGAGTTTATTGAGTGACTTCTATTTTCAAAAGATGGAAATTCATCTGCAGATTTTTATCCTCTCTTCTGTTACCTTCCTACCAACCTCTGGACTTTGACTTTTTTTTTTTTTAAGTTTGGGAAATCCTTAAAAATAGCCAGGGATTAGTCACACAGTGAAAGAACTGGAGATCCAAAAGCTCTTAAAATTTCCCAACTCTCTCACCTAGGAAAGAGAGAACAAAATAAAGAAGAGCTCTATGTCTTCCCTTCTACTGTTCCAAATGGGAAACAACTTTTTACAAGCAAAATATGGGCAAACCCCCCCCCCCCCAAGCATATGCACCTTCTATCAGCAATACCTATTTTGACTCAGTATAACTAATACCAATGCAGAGATTTCTACAATCATCAACTGCCTTAGTTATGAAACTGGTTGTTTCAGATTTTTTTCAGTATTGCCAACTAAAATACATCCAGACCTAAAATTCTGACCCCACTTAATCAAGCTCATGTAAACTCTTGATCTCCATTGGGGGAAAAAAAATCACTGTGGCTTCTTCTGAATCACTAGATGTACAAGGATGAAATAACACTAGGGGAGTAGATTTTAAAGCCAACTAATTATAAAGTAATTAAAGTCTGGGGCAAACCATAAATAATCTCGATTAAGAGTGTTTCTCTTTTAAGAGTACTACAGCTGGCTGCAGAATTCCAAAAAGCCATTAGATGGCAGCAAACTGATAATACTTAGTTGTCTTTTAATGGTAGTCTGAATTTCTGCATTCCGAATTTTGCATCCTGAATTTGCAGCCCTGTTATCCGCAGTCCTCCTATTAATCTCCAAAATCTCTAACTTTAAAGATTCATTTTAATAATGTGAAGTCCAGGATTTTTACTGCAAAGATATATTATACAAAATACTTGATAAATATATTTGAACAGCATATTTTCCTATACTCCATGCTTTTCCAAACCGAATAAACATTTTCTGCTTAACATACAGTCATCTATTAAAATATATATTAAATCTGATAGCTTTTGTTCATTTCAAAACAGCCTGCTGATTTTTTCCTGAGATTTCATGGCAGCGAGACTCATGTAGGAAATTGCAGAAATACATAAACATTGTTACATTATAGCTAGCCAACTTGAGCTTTAGCAAAAAAAACTTGATTATCCCATAAATTTAAGATGCATTTCTACAAGTGATAGTTATATTTTCAAACTATATTTGCCATTATGCTTGAAATATCTATTGTGGTTCACGTTTTACGGCTTACCTCTTTTTGTTTGGAAATTTAATATTATGAGTTATAAGGGAAAGCTGGGATTGCTGATCTCTACTATCCCTGCTGTTTTCTTCTTCATTACCAATGCACATACAGCTTTCCAACCCTTGTGAGTCATTTTGAAACTTGTGAGAGTATGCTGCAAGTGATATCTTCCTTGATCGTGCCAATTTGATGTAGGCTCATTCTCCAGGCTGATCTGAAAGGGAAAGTAAATTGGAATTTTTTTTCTTTCTTTCTTTTTATTTTTTTTTCAGTTGGTGATGTAGCAGCAGCGCTTCTATCGGAAACCTTGATTTTTCAAAAGATGGTTTCAGAAATAAGAATAGAGGGAGTTCAGGGAAGGGAGATTTTTGTAGTATGGTCAAAAATTGGATACAAGGAATTAATCCCTTTATTATGCCACTAGATAATTTTTTTAAAAAAGAAGTGGCAATATAATAAAATATTTTTATGGGCAACAATGCTTATACATTAAAAACATTTTTTGGAAGAAATAATATTGTTTCAAATATTTCAAATACTTTCTAAACATGCAATAAAGTTGATGTACTAGTTTTTATTTTATTTTTTTCAGAAACAAAAAAAAGGGCAACTTGTTATGTTTTCTGACTCTGGCCTTCCAAATTGATTGTGGTACACAATATTTCTCTGTTCAATTAGCGCCTTCAAGAATAGTCATTTTGAATAGTGGCAAATGATCCAGTCAAAGGCAATCAAAGCGATAGCTTTTGCTAATACTAATGATAATACTGACCCCATAGTTTGGGGAGGAATACATAAAGGAAAAGACTATTTTAAAGACTACATTTTGAAGCATATGGATCCTTTGAGATACTAGCAATCACAAACCATAGTTTAGTTGACTTCCTAAATGGAAATTATGCACATTCATAAATCACATGTGGTAGGCTTACATCCCAGAGATTAGAGAGAAGGAATATACATACGGAGGTGCTCCTCCCACTTCATTTCCAGCTTCTTCAATATGCATTACCCTTAACTATAATGTTCTGCTACCAATATTAGCTCTTCTTCCTTCTTTGAGATCTTTTCCATTTCATTTTTATAAAGGCTTGCCAATGTTGGAAACCTTTTCAGTAGAAATGCCCCAAAATGTACCATATTAAATCTTTAATTCAAGTGTCTATGGAGATGTTTCAATCATCCATGTCATGATTGTCCCAAAGGTGCTTGTCTAAAAGGCAAATGGACTTTTGGGTTTTGTTTTGTTTTTCCTTTCTCATCCATTCCTTGGATAACAAGTGAAACTTTTTCAAAGGAAAAAAACAAAAACCAAGAAAGTCCAGTTGCCTTTTTGAAAAGCATCTTTGGAACTTAGTGACCATGTCAATGTCTTGTTTTTGTACAACCCTATTACAATTATGCATCTGTTAATCATTTCCTGAATCAATTCTCAACATCCATTGTCAACCTGACTGTAAATGGGAATATACTTGGTATATATTTGCAAGTAGCACACATTTGGTCTTTGTGTGGCAACTTTTTTCACAGGTGTAGTAAGACCTTCTCTCATGATGATCAAATGCTTACTCCATTGTTTAGTCTATTCCTATGATTAAATACAGCCAAGCCTAAAATGGAAGAAGGCTTGATGGTTCCATTATTTTACACTGTATTTGGCAACATTGTCTGGCTGCTTGATTGAACATTTGACTTAATCCCTCAAACAGTTCTCGCCACTAAGTGCACATCGAAGGAGGGCCAACTTTCAGGATATCACTCAATTATTTTTCCCATTCCAGATGGTTCCTATCATCAATATGAACTGCATACAAAGAAGCTCAGCACCTGAATTCTGTGGCTCAAGCTGCAAATTCTATTTTACAGCACGCTAGCTGGTCGACAATTATTGGAAAAGCAATGATTAGGAAAATTTCTTTAATTCTCTAGGAAAAAAATATATTCTGCAAGTACAGTCTGCAGACCACTTATTTCCAGTGTTGTTGTGGATATTGCTGCCAGAACTACACACTAATATATGGGTGTGACAGAAGATTTGATTTTTTCTTTTTTTGCTACTTTTTTTCCTGGAGCAAGAATTTTGATGTTAGACTTATCTTTCTGTATAATTCCAAATCATATTAGCTCAAATGTTGGTGGATTGGGGAGGGGAGGGAGGAGTATCCGAGACCTGAAAGGAAGGATAGGAGATATATTATTAAGGCAAGGAAAAGATGGGACAAAATACAGATGAAAGGCCAGCAAATGAAAATCAGGGTGAAAATGCTATATATATTTAGAAGCAAGCATGCTAAATGATCAGCATCACTAGTCTTCACTCCAGATTTCCAAGACATTTTCTGCATCAGGAAGAATATTTTCTCTCTCCCTCCCCCATGCAGTTTTGAAACCATTAGAAAAGCTGCTATCCAAGTGTAACTTTGTGCCGACATGCAGGAGGCTGATAACTTTTGATTATCCGCAAACACTTCAAAAACCTGAGTGGTGTAATTTGCTGCCTCCACATCTGTAAAGCACAGCAATACCTGTAAGGTGAGGTACATTTGCCTTTTTGATGTACTTTTTCCGTGATACTTTTAGGATTTGCTTTAAATAACTGGATAAATATATTTCTCAAATGCAAAGATGGTCTCCCCACATGTTTGTCATAAATAAAAAATAACATAATCTCAACAAATCAAATTTCAACCACTGTTCCTACCAAATATATGGCTTGCATGAGGAAGAAAGGTAGGGGGCAGGGATAATAGATATAAAGATAATGCCATTACAAAGGGAGCTTTTTAATTTACTTAAGTTTAATGTCTTCACTATAGATTAATTTCCTTAAGGTTTATGTCATCAAAATGTATTCAGTAGGTTCTATGAAACTTTATTTAACATTGACTGAAGGCAAAGGGGAAAAAAACATTCAATTTTATAATGTAGTCTTATGGATAACAAATGCCAAAGTGATGCAAAATGATAAATGGAGATGGCATTGTCATTTGCCCTTAAATGCAAAATAAAGCACAGAAAATGTTCTTTTCTGTTTCCTAAAAACTTAAGTTGATGGATTTGGACCCAACAAACTACATTCATGTTGTCAGTCATTTTTTAAATTAGCATTTCTATCTAATTTACAATGCTGTCTGCACTGGTATCCACAGGACTGCATACCCAGTCACATACTGCATGGATTCACCAAAATGATCCCCTCTGCTTTGTTTCCATTACCATCTTTCATATTTTTTCTATTAAATATGCCCAGGGCCACAGTGTAGCAAGGGTTTCATAATCCATGTCAGAAAGTTGCATCAGAACGACTCATTACATCTTTGAATGGAATATATGTGTATATTTTATTTAATTTTCAGCTTAATATCATGGTAAATTGGAGAGTATATTGGATACCAGATATCTCAATTTCTGTTTTATTATTACTCTAATTGGGCTATGCTCTATGTTCATTGCTGATTTTTATCTGTAACAAGAATTTATTTGGAAATGATAATTTTGTGCCATCAGGGAAGAAAAGCCTTCACTTTCCTGGAACAGAAATCATGTTCAACTGAGTTCAGCTATCCTGTTAATAAATACATATATTATTAAACATAACCTATATTTATATTTTTCTACAGTCAAAATCAGAATCATGTCTTCACAGAATTAAATTTTCATCTAATATCTATTTACCTAGTAATTGTTACTATCATTAATAAAAAGACTAATGCACCAAAAAGATTTTTTTTTAATGAAAATGCTTTTTTATTTTTATATAATTGGGACAAATTTCTGAAGGGGTGCAAATTTGATCAACAAAATTCTAACATGCCATTGTTCCTGCTACAAAGAATTTGGCAACCTCAAAATCGGAGAACAAATTTCGCCTCGGAAAGTCTCTAATCACGGTTATATTTGCCTCATTCGTGTGATTCAGCCTGCAAGGGGAGGGAAGATTGAAGCAACCCCAGGAAAAATAAATATCTCTGGATTGAAGCTTTTCCTGGACTTGCTGTCCGTCTCTGTTGGGTTTCTTTTTTTAGTGGAAAAGGTTTCAAAACATTTTACATATAATCCCATCACCTGTGTTTGAAATGGAACAATTCCTGGCAAGGCGCTATTCTATGTCTCTGTGATTTATGGAAATTGGTCCAAATGCTTCATACTTCAAGACAAGAACATGCTATTCCAGCTATTCAAAGCGGTGTCTGCTTGAAACAGGCAAATGACAATAATGCTTTGGAGAACCACAGTTCTCTGCTGTTCTTATAGTAATGTTCATTAATTGGAAGAGAGAAGATCCTAGTCAGATTTTAAATGATCCTGCCTATTTCCATCTCTCCCGCATGTATGGCATGACATAGTTTTGCTCATAAAATCTGCAAAACAATAAAAAAGGATATGAATAATTAACCTATCTCACATTTAGCTGAAGACTGTCAAAAATGATTTCTATTTGGAGTTGCAAATACTATTAAGATGTCAAAGAAACCAAAACCTAGGTAATACATGAAATATAAATACTGTACATTTTTATTAGTTTCCTTTTTTTGTAGGGTTTCTTTTGAAGACTGCTTAATGAAATCGGCTGAGCAGTAGCTGAAGGGGTGTCTGTCTAGCAGCATTTTGCTGAATGCCTGTCAGCGACTAAGAATATTAGCTGACATTGACATTGGAAATCTTAAAAAAAAAGTCCACAGCCTATTTATATGCATTCTCTCAGCTCGTTGGGGCTACAGCATAACTAAAGCATTTTCAGCCCCATTAAAATGAAACACATTTGTGGAGAGGAAAAATATGCTGAAAATAATGAATTTATAAGGAATGGCAGGATATTAAGCTTTAAAGTGGTACAGTGAAAACAAAAATCCCGATTCACTTCAAACTATGAATTCAATAAAGGATTCCATCTCTGGTGTCATGTTGAATGCACACACATGCATGCATACACATTCACACACAAACTCATTTTCACTGTTTTGTTTGCTAATAAATATTTAGCAACCACGAAGTGGTGAGCTACATGCAATATGTACATTCTGAAAGTCATGCAAAGGTAAAAAACAATTTATTATTTCTAAGGGCATCATTTATTTCATGCATCAGATTAATGAAGAGTGAAAGTGAATTGTCTCCCAAACTGGATGAGACTACTTATGTAGAAACAAAATCTAAGGGAAGTGACATTGCCAGATAGCATTCAAGAAACGAAGGAAGAGAAAGCTTACATTTTTAAGGCACATGGCTTAGCATTGTAGGAAGAAAATATTAGAGGCATTAGAAATATGATTCCCATTATTTCATTTTGGGATATTATACCAAACTCCGAACCTAAGCAGTTATAACTAAACACCATATTTATTCCCAATATAAAGTAATGCCACTGAAGAAATTAATTGCAAAGGCTCTTGAAAGCTTGTGGTCTCTCATTGGTCTATGAGAAATGAATTGATATTCTCCTGTTTTGAGCGTTGTCCAACACTTAAGCTTGATTGACTTAGAATGCCAGGCCAGTTTTTGGATAAGGGATGGATGATTCTTTAGAAGAGTATAAGAAACCCCAGGAGGTTCTGATAGAGAGGTTCAATCTTTGTGACTAGTGGTCAGTGAATCTTTTGTTGAAAATGTAAAGTAGGTGCTACTGCCTAGAAAAAAAATATGGAGTCTTAGCGCCTGTAATTCCCACCCTTAATTCTTAGATTTTTTTTTCCCCATCTGCTTGCCCGTGAATTTGTGAAGGGGAAAGTTGGAAACATCTGCTTAGCTGATATTTCCTCCTGCAATGGGAAGTCTTCTGGAGCCCATGAATGTTATACAGTAGAAGAATATGAAGTGTGGCCTTAGGGGATTGCAGAAGGAAAAGGGAGATCCCTGAAAATTAGAGGATTACGCTGGGAACATCAGTCTTAAGGTTTGTTGTCACTAGACACCCCCCCTACCTTCCCCTTCTCTTCCAAAAATTAGGCAGACTATTTCCATCATGAGATATTAATTCTTTTCACTCCCAAACTCTCTATACATTAGCCTGAAAAAAAATATGGATATGATTATGTTATGCATTCATAACAAAGATGTAGAACATGATTGAAGAACTGGGAAGAATTTGTGTTGTCTCATTTTGCTTCAGCCATCGCACCTTCTCAAGGCATTAAGTTCAGCTCTGTCTTTATAAATACTATAAACACTTTTTAAAAAATAAATAAATGCAGAATTCATCTGGTTGCCCTGAGGACAGTTCTAAAGTATACTGTTGTTTTTTTTAAAGGAGATTTTATTTGGAATTGTGGTATTTATTTATTTATTTATTTATTTATTTATTTATTTATTTATTTATTTATTTATTTATTTATTTATTTATTTATTTCCTTTTGTTTAATTTATTATAATGCTGACCTTCTCATGTGTTTTTCTTAAAGAGTTTAACAATTGATTTCTTTTATTAGCAAGTTATATAAGAAACGTTTAAATTAGAGGAAAATGAACGAGCAGTTGTTGTGAAGATGCTCCCCCACTGCGTACAGGCAAGTAATTTCTGTGCATTGCATTATTCAGAGAGCCATTTGATTATGCGAGAATGCAATGAACATTATGGTTTTTTTTCAAAGGAAGGCTTTGCAAATATCATTTTTGTGGAAACAGACAATAGAAGGTTTTTTTAAAAAGAGGAAGATATAGCAATATTAAGATGTGCTTATAGCTCAAAGCATTGTTAGAAACCCCACACACCCACTTTACAGTCTGTTTTTGTTGCTCCTCTCTGCGAGGAGGTTTTGAAGCATTTTTAGCAGGACTATCAGATTCTGTAGCAGTTTTGTTCCCTGCGCCCTCCATCTCGTAAACTCGCAAGATTCGTTTTTCTCGCCATGTACACGCGAACTAGACTGTGTTGTTTCTCTGTGCCATATAATAGATGTGGGTATATACATAACTTTGTATTTATTTATTTATCCATTTATTCATGTTTATGTAGTGCATATTAGAAGTAGTGACCTCTTGAGAGCCGTATGCAATGAAATTTCATTTTAATGCATGCCGATTAGTGTGCATTCAAAATGACAACAAAGTTATTCCAAAAGTTATTTATTCTAAGTGTGCACGACTGACTTTTACTTAACTTGGATTTGAATGAGGACTAATAAATATAACCAAAATCTGTTCCACAGTTTTAGGAAAAGTTGTTCATGTTACTTTTCTTATTTCATACAATTTTTGATGATATTATGACCTATTAGAAAGCTTCTGAGGGCACATTATCATAATCAGACAATCAAAACTTGTTTCACTGTTTCTGTTAAAAACAAGCAAACAAATACAAAATATTGCACAGAGGTAACTGAAAGTTCATGTAATCAGAAACTAGAAGAAAAATGGAGGAAAAATACTTTAAAAAGGCCTTTGGTACAGAAGTATCAACTTTAATTCACTTAGCTAATATTTTTTTATTTGTGTTAAAAATAATACAGGTAGCCAGTTTGCTTATGTGAAAGATGGAATTTTTTTTCTGCCAAAAAAAGTCAAGATTTTATTTTTGTAATAAAAATATCTTTTTTTAATATTTTATTTATTTAATAAAACATTAGCTTTACATCAAAACATTGTTTAGTGCATGTGTGTTCATAGTTCATAAACTGTATTAGTAGCCTAATGGGATAAAATAAAATGCTAATAACACTCAAATAAAAAAAAATTAAAGACACATAAAGGGCATAAGTTACCACCTAATTTTTCTATGCCTGTAATTTTAAAATAATAAAATAGAAATATTGCATCTGTGCTGATGTATCATTAAAATGAAATCAGTAATCGGTAAACATGCACTCTATCATATCGATTATATTTAGGGGGCAAATATATGTTTTACATTTTCCAAAATCACAACCATGATTAATATATTCTAAAAGTGCAAAAATAAAAATGTCCTTTCTCTGTCATTCTTAAAAACAGCAGCAATCCTGGTTTGTATGTGATACCTTGTCAGCCACCTTCTTATTTTGGCATTCTATCATAGGCCAATTGTTCATTTAATTGTTATCCTGACCTGTAAACCTTCTCGGGGAAAATGAAGACAAATAGTGAAATAAGAAACAGGTGTTAAAAAACCAACAAAATGTGAAGGGGGACTGGGGGTGGGGAGCAGGACGGAAAATGTGATGTCAACACAAGCTCCAAGTCTGTGGATTGCATTTATTAAAAATAAATATGCATGCTGTTATGTCACACACTTGTCATTAATGTTTCATGTGCAAACACTGGGAAAATATTCTACATTTAATTAAAGCTAAAATTATGAGTTTATTCTGCATAAAGGGGACTCAAGGCACCCCCACGTTTACATCAGTTATTTAAATATTAGTTGCAGAATAGGCTAGAATAAGCAGGTTTCTTTCAAACCATATTACATTTCCATAATTTCAAAAAATGGGAAGGATTAGATAAAATTTTCAGTCAAACTTGACTTTTCTGATGATATTTTTTTTTCTAGGTAACTGATTTATTTGGCAGTTCCCCTCTGCCCTACTTTACTAACAACAGCAGTTCCTTTTTTGTTAGTTATCTTTTGTTGGATTTTGGCACTTATATTAAACTTCCATGTACCAGAAGATAAGAGTACATAAGTTAAGGTATTGTAAATAATGATTCATACATTTAAAAAAATGTATCATGCTCAATTAGCATGGAAGGAGGAATCTATAGATATGGCAGAGAGAATAAAATTGAAAATGTAAAAATTTGAAAATGGTAATCACCAAGTAAGCATTAAAATGGTAACATCCTTGTAACTCTTACTGATTTTTAAAATACTTTTTTGCTTCTGGAAAAGAAAATAAACCCAAATATAATTACAAATTTAACCTCCATGATGACTTATAATTTCTTTTTCATCTCTTTTTCCTTATGTAGAGAGTTTGATGAGAAAGCCTACAAATGGGTGATTATTTCAGTGTCTTATAAAATTTTAACTAGATTTGAATTTCAGCTGCTTTAAACAAAACACACAAACAACTTGCTTCTGTTTAAATATTTCCCAAACCTCTCTGAATTATTCTAATTTTGTCCAGTGTTTTCCCAATTCCAGGGAATTTCACTTTTATTTCGAAAATAATTCTTACTTTTCAAAAATTGGTTCTCTAACATTGAGTTATATTTGTGCAAACCTTTCCAAGAACAACTAATTCAGTATATAATTATATTTTTTATTATTCCTCCCTGGAAATATTGTATGAATTGGACAGTCTGCTTGTTTGACTTTTGGCAATATTGGTCTTCTTCCCTGATAATGCTGCTAAATATGTATGGTTTGATCAGAATCTTCTTTATCAGACCAATCAGAAGTAGAAATTCAGTTTCTGTTTTCCAACAGTTTCTATTAGAAAAATAATTTGGGGATGTTTCCAACTACACCTCTTTTTATCTGCTGTCAGATTGCGACCATTAGGTACTCCCTTTAGATCAGATTTTGTGACTGTTCTGTGCATGCTTGTTTTTAAGTTAAGGGTCTTCCTTCTTGCTCAGTGAATTGTTTGTTACATTAGAAGCAGTGAGCTCTCCTTTTCACATAGCTCTTTTGTAACAGCTCTGTTTAGCTACAAGCCTATCTTAAAATAGAACATTTTTTTCCATAATCCAAAGGGATTTCTATGACATCCTTATAAAACTTGAGCCTAGATGGTGGAAAGTTGGTGGTTTATTTCTATTGTGCACAAATAGGATCATATGTTGGAATTCACCCTTAGGACAATACTCCCACGCCTTTGAATGGGTGTCTGACACATACAGAGAAACCAAAGCTCTATAAAGAAAACCAATTTGAGCAGTGATAACATTTCTAGAGGAAGAAAGATAGAAATTGGAATTTATATCAAGGCCCCATCATACCATTTGCAGGAGTGAAAAATATATGTGCACATAGACATATACCAACATGCTCATATATCAAAATGCATAATGTAATCATCAACATCAACATCTGCTTAATTAATGAAAAACATTTTGCACACATTGGATTCCTAATGGGAAAATTTGGCATGTTCCTTCTGCAAACTCTAGCAAAAGCTCTTATTGCAGCCCTGGAGGCCAACTTTTTTTGGGGGGGAGGGTCTTCAGGGCTGCCACTCTTACTGCTGTGGGAAATCGAGAGGGGGGATTGAATGGAGTGGTAGAGATATATAGCAACATTCTTTTTTTCTGGGAGTCAAGGACGATTCAGCCTGCACCTGAAGTGGGATGCATGGGAGCCAAGGTGGCGCAGTGGTTAAAAGCAGCACTGCAGGCTACTGCTAGATCAGCAGGTCAGCGGTTCAAATCCCACCGGCTCAGGGTTGACTCAGCCTTCCATCCTTCCGAGGTGGGTAAAATGAGGACCCAGATTGTTGGGGGCAATATGCTGACTCTCTGTAAACCGCTTAGAGAGGCCTGAAAGGCCTATGAAGCGGTATATAAGTCTACTGCTATTGCTATTGCTATTGCATCTCCAGTTTGGATGATGGAGTGATTGGACCATATGATGAATATGTGGATGCAGGGGAAGGGACTTTGACTTCTTTTGGGGTGGAGAAAACCCAGAAGATTTCAGATTCAGGTTTTCCCAGATGTGCCAATATGACATCTCTAATAAAATGGAACTTTGAGAAACTTCTAGCCTCAGAGTCTTCTTTCGTTGGGGGTGTTACTTGGAACCCTGACACTTACTGTATGTCTTTCATCATCAGTTGCTTATATAAAAATAGAAAGGGAACTTCATTATGAACATCAGATTTCAGAAGCAATCATATCACATCATAATCATCCTCACATCAGGAATATTTATACTGCCAAATCTGTTTGGAAATACAAAATTGGCTAGCTTGAAAAGCAAGTTGAGCTTCTCAATAGTTCTTCCCCATTTTAGATTACGCTCACATGTACAGAAAGAGATTTTAGGAGGAGCCTATTCTACCACTTCTTACTATATTTGACAACACAGTATCAGCAGTAGAGACCTTCAGGGTTTTTGGGTTTTATAATCTCTCGGGACTTGAAACTTGACACTCAATATTAAAAGCATCATTAAAAAGGCACAACAAATAAAGTTCTTCCTGCATCAGCTCAGGAAGTTCAGACTGCCCCAGGAGCTGTTGATACAGTTTTACAGAGGAATTATTGACTCTATCATTTGTACCTCTATAACTGTCTGGTTTGGTACAGCAACCAAACGGGGCAGGTACAGAGTTCTACCGATAGTTAGGACTGCAGAAAGAATCATTGCAATCAGCCTGCCTTTCTTAGAAGACCTGTATATTTGGCAAGTCAAAAGGAGGTCTGAGAAGATATCTATAGATGCCTCACATCCTGGATACAAACTGTTTCAACTCTTCCCCTTGGAAGAAGGCATTGCATGCCAAAATATCTAGACATGAGGACAGTTTTTCCCTCATGCCATCAATCTGTTGAACACCTAATTCTCACAGTGCTGTCTAATGTCTATGTGCATTTACCCCAGTGACTGTAGTATTATTTATACGTCTTATTATTTTCTTTAACTCCCCCCAATGGTATTATGATTATGATTATGATTGTTGTTCTGTTGCTTTGCATGTACACTGACACTTCTGCACCAGGAACAAATTCCTTGTGTGTTGTCTCCACCTTCAGAATATAAATTTGGCAAATATAGAAAAAGTAAGTCTTAGTAGCTCCAATAGTGCCTGTATGTAGTCCCATTAACTTGGTGCCATACCAAAAGAACTGGAAAAGAAGAGAAACGGAAAAAGAAATTGAAGCACTTGGAACAAAAATGACATTTTTAACTACCTTAAGTGTCCTTGGGAAAGATTTGATAGTCAAAAGTACCAACCCCAGTCAGAACTATCAAGTAGACTGTGTGTAAGTAGCAGTAATAGCAATGATAGTGATACAGATTGTCCTTGACTTACAACTGACTCACATTGCTTAATGACTATTTATAATGGCCTTGTAACAAATGCATTTCATCCCATAAAGTACTTCCTGATGTAAAATATTGTTCCAGCCCCACCCCCCCTCCCCGTGGTCACATAACCATATTCCAGGCACTTAGCAACTGGCTCACATTTACAATTGGTTGCAGCATTTGGCAGTCACATGACCCCAAATCTGTGACTTTTTTGCTGGTTTCCTGAATGTTTTGCCAGTTTACAGGAAAAAAGAATACTCATTTGGGAGAATGGATTCAAATTTACAACTTTGTGATTTGCTTAAAGACTGTGTGATTTGAACTTAGGACTATATGATTCACTACCACCGTAAAAACAGTTGTAAAATCAGGTCCAGTCTTGTATGTGCCTTGATTTATGACCATCATGCATTTCAATCGTGGTCATAAGTTGAGGACTACCTGTAATATCAGTTACATCAAGATACGAGGTTTCGGTTCCCCAATATTTGACATGACAGATAGGAATTTTCTCCATAATTCAATGAAAAACCAACCTGCCTTTTAAAATAAACACTGAATCATTCTAACTTCCATAAGTTTATCTGAGTACTCTACATTAACTCCTACCCCCTATTTACTGTGCAGTTAGATTTTATTGAAAATTGGTATAAGGATACAAAATACACTGGCATGGATTATTTGAGAGAGAGGGAGAGAGGTCTGCTGCCGTTTTTATTCTGTGTCTTCAGAATGCCTTTTGAAACCTTTTCATTTTTTTTGATTGAAATGGGTAAGAATGGAATATCAAGTAAAATGTCTGCGCTATTCTTCCTTGCATCCCCTGGCTCGCTGATAAGATACCTTAGAAGCAGTGTGTGTCAGCATATGTCTGTATCACTTCTTTCATTAGTGCAAGTAAATCAATGAACTGGTTGCTAATAGAAAGAAATGGTAAGCAACCAATCAGGAAATGCCTGTAATGGAAAAACATGGGAAACAATAGTTGTGATAGTAGAAGTAACCACTGAAAAAAATATTTGCATGCAATAGCCTTTATAGCTATTCTTTAGAAAAAAACCACAGCTGTTCCAAACAGTTGCATTTTTCAGTCTTTTTTATAGAAAAATAAGACTATTTTTGATTTCTTTTTCCCCTCAAAAAGTGTACTGAAATTCTCATGGGTGGAGCAAGTATTCTTCCATTTATGTTAATTTTAGAGACAGGAGGGAGGGGCTAAAAGTCCTTTTTTTTTCATTGTATAGTGCCCTTTCGAGAATTCACAACCTCCTTGGCCTCCCATTTTTCTATTAAAACTCAGGGAAAGAGACCATAGAGGCCTCCCCGCCAAGGTCTCTTTTAAATAAGGAAAACTTCGGCAACCATTAAATCGACAGAATAATGGAGAGAAAACGTAGATATGACCGCAAGTGAGGTAAGCTCCCAAAAATACCACTATTTGTTTTTTTAAAAAAAAATACTCTGAAATTGGGTTAGAAAAACAGAAAGCTCTTTTGCTAGAAATAAAACATTTAGGACATTGCAGAACAGATTTCGGTATGGCATTAATAAAGATGTTTGAGCTCTCATTGGAATTCATTTATTCGGCAATGTGTTTCCAAGGAACATGATTTAGAGTCTCTCTCTTTTTTTAAAAAAATAAAAAAAATAAAAGGTGTCAATTTACATGAAAAGAGCAGGAGAGTCTGGGATTGTGCTTCATGTCAGAGCATATACTATATCTGTCTGAGATCTCAGAACTTTTCTCTCTTGAAATAGACTATCAGGATGTTGATGGACAGCTGAGTTTAGTTTAAGGCAGGCTTCTCTATTCCGTTCTGTCCTGAAATTATGACCAATAAAATGTGTGCTTCCAATTAAGATCTTCAGTAGTTCTACTTTTTTAAGACAGTGAATAAAGCTTTTTTTAAAATGTGGTACAGAACACAGAAACCTAGACTGTACTGGTTTTTCCCAGGCAAAATTGTTTATTCTACAAAATTAAATTCCTATCTTATTCAACTATCTTAAACTCTCTTCCTGTTGCTAGAAACTTGCAATTATTCTATTTCTGTTCTTATATAGCCTATACATTTCTAATTCCACGTTCCTATTCCTATGTTAATATTATATTTTCTTGCCTTAACTATTTCTTCTTTAAATCTTTTCTTTTCTTCCAGGTCTTCAACTCTTGTAGACAGTCTCAGCCCATTTGCATGTGAAAACCCTTTTCACTTCTTCATAGACTTGCAAATGGGATTTCCTCACCCCACCCCTCACCCCCACCCCAGTACTCACAGCCCTCTGTTTCTGGAGCTGGCTTGTAGAGCCTTGCACCTGGGCTGCTGCAGTCAGTGGGCTTGGTTTGAGTTGCTCTTTTCTTCCACCTTGTCCAAGCTCTGCCTCTCCATGGTCTTGCAACTCCGAACTGAAGTTTTCTGTTGCTGTTTAAAGACTATTGTAAAGCAGACGTAAAGTGAGATTTGGACATTAAGTGTGAAACCTACTGGGTCAGGCTGGATAGCCTCTTAGAGCCCCTTTACTTCTATATTAAAGCCACATAGGCAGAGTTGCAGCTTGCAGCCTGCAAAAGAACAGGAAGCAAGTGCCTAACCACAAGATGTCCCTATGTCAAAACCTATGTCAAAAGTCCAAGGTTCAATTAAAGTTCATTAATAACACGTACTCCATAAACAAAAGGAGAAGTAAGACCCCATCTCCTTATAAGGTTTTCTCCTCAAGGTAACCACTAAGAAATATATTAAGTATTTCTTAACATATTGCAATGCTTTTGAGAATGTATAAGAATGCGCGCTTCGATTGTTCAGAACTTGCAATGCTAGCCATGGGCTAGCTTTCTGAACCTGGCTGCCAAATAAACTTTTCCTGTATCCTGAGAAGTCTAAGCCTGTCATTTTCTGCAACAATTGCTGAGATGCTTATCTTTGAGTTGGAGGCTTCTCTATCCTAACCCTCAGCAGTCTTCCTGGCTTAACTCTTTTCTTGGCACATCCATGCTTGTTTTCAATACCTTTTTATAAAACTTTCCAATTAAGAGAGGGGTGGGGCTATTTTAACCTTTCCAGGTGGCACCAAAACTTTGGATCTCAGAAAGCAAAAGTACTATCCCTCTGGTTTACTCTTTCACATGACACCTCTGGCAATGGTGAAATTCGTTTTTTGTTTTTTTTTTACTAGTGGTTCTATGGGCATGGCTTGGTGGGCCTGGCAGGGGAAGGATATTTCAAAATCACCATTCCCTCCCTAATCCAGGGGAAGGATACTCCAAAACCTCCATTTCCACCCCATCTGGAACCAAACAGATATTTGCCGGTTCTCCGAACTACTCAAAATTTCCGCTACCGGTTCTCCAGAACCTGCTGAATTTCACCCCTGATCGCTGGGCTCTATTTGTGTTGCTCCAGGATTGGTTTTTCACCTCTGTGATATTATGACTTCATCCCTGTTCAGCCTCTTAACCAATACATTTCTGGTTCAGCTACCTCATTAGATTAATTTGGTTTCCGAGGTACTCCAATTCTGTAAACCTTATGAGTAACTTACTTCTCTTTCTCCAGAAAGCCTTTTAATTCTAGACTTCAGGGCTATAACTGTGCTCACAGGTCTTTCAAGAAGAATGGCTTTTAAGCTTCTTCCTCATAGAAAGTGCGGCAGGGATGGTTAGTCTGTTTGCAGAAAACTAGAGGGATGTAAAGGAATTTAGAGATAGCTTTGGGAAGAGTATGAGAGAGACTTGTAGAGAGATTGCCCAGGCCTGAGATAGAAAGAGGCATGGAAGAGAAACAATCCTGCCTTGATTTCTAAAGTATTCTATGGGCCATAAAGAAACTTGAATCGGCTTGGATAGGTTTTCAAGATTCTACCTTACCATAATAAAGAACAATCCTGAAGTCTCTGCCATTCTTATTTCTTGACCTGGTTTAACTTGAAAGGATGACAAAGAGTGAACATAACTTGAAGTAGGGTATGGTTGGGGAAAGAAATCTATTTTACTTTATTTCACTTGAAAGAAAAGCGAGGGAGTTTTACAGCAGCAGCTCGGAGTGAATCAGTGATTCTTACTCCTTAACTCTTAATCATTTTACATCAGTGAGAGTGAAGGTCATGAATCATCTTCAAAGTAATTTTATGGGGTTGGCAACATGAAAGGCCATCACAGGTGGTAGACCTATTCTCTCTTGAAGCTAAGAAGTAGGACAAAGATCAAAGGGTTGAAATAAAACGGGCGTAGATTTGGACTGGGTATTGGGAAGAATTTCCTGATTGTAAGAGATATTAAGTAATCAAATAGTCTCTATATAACAATGATAACCTGTCCCTTGCTGCATGTTTTTTAAGTGGAACTTGATGATCACTTTCTGGGTTGATTTTATAGATCCCTACACAAAGAACGGATTGAACTAGATGAGTTGTGAAGCTTGGTTTAATTCATATATTCCATGATTCACTTTAAAACACAGTTCTGAAAACTGGGTGAAATTTCTATGTAGCAAAATAAAATGTATCTTATTAAGGGAAAAAAATAAGTACATTTGTTGGGTTATCAAATGAACAAGGAGCTACCATATTTTTCGGACTATAAGACACACTAGTGTATAAGACTCACCAAGATTTCAAAGAGGTAAGTAAGAAAAAAATTTTTTTTCCTTCCCTCAAACCCTAGCAGCACTCTGTAGGCTTCAGCAGGGCTGGACAAGGCAAAAATGTCCCTGCTTTTGCAAAAAAATGGGCAAAAAATGGGCCATTTTTTGCAAAAACTGAGGCTTTTTTGCCTTCCCTCAGCCCCTTTCAGCACTCTGCAAGCTTCAGCAAAGCTGGAGTAAGGCAAAAAAGCCTTCCATTTGTGCGAAAAATGTCCCATGGGATGCGGGGACGAGGCTTCGGGATGCCAAAAATGGCTGTATTCGGTGTATAAAATGCACCAACGTTTCCATGCTCTTTTTTGGGGGGGGAAGGTGCATCTTATACTCAAAAATATGGTATATAATTTTTTCTTGGTTCTGTCTGACATTGTAACGAACAGAAAGTAATTTTCCTAGATACTCCTTGCAGCCTCTAATATCTCCCAATCTTCTGAAACTTGTTGCAGAAGATGGGAGAGGTTGTAGAAAAGCAAAAAAAAAAAAAAAAAAAAAAAAAACAACCAACACCTAAAACCACATTTTATATCCCCTCCTAAAAAAGACAAACTTTCTTTTGCCATTATGACCATCTGATAAATGATTTATCACTCCATAAATATCTTTTGTAAGAGGAAACAAATTGTTTTAGTTGCTGTTGCTACAACTACTACTATTAATATTTGTCTAGCAGTCAGTTTTAGAGATTAGCAGATTAAAGTAGATTCATTCTGTTTATTTGCTTTTCAGACAGAATTCAAATATAAAAAAAAAAATGTTTCATTCCAATAGTATATTAAACCTAGAAGGAAAATCCAAATGTCCGAATGAGAATATTTTCAAAAACTAGAAGGACCAGCAACAGAAAAAAAAAAGGCCCTAATCTTTCCATTTAGGGCTTTAATCAGACCCCATTTAGAATACTGTATCCTGTTCTGAGACCTCACTTAAAAATATTGATTAGATTGAACAAGTCCATAGATAGACAACGAAAATGTTGCAAGAGATAAAACCTATATGGGGAATTGAATATGTACAGCTTGGAGGACAGAAGGTAAAGAGTGACATGATTGAAATCTTTACATATATTAAGGGTGTGAATAAGGTTCTTACAAGGCAGTATTCTGCAGGCATAACCTCAAACTGACAGGAGTGAAGTCCAAAAGTAAGGTTAGAAAATACTACTTCACAGAAAAGTAGTGGAAGCTTGGAACCAACTTATAGCAGAGCTAGTGCGTCAATCATCAGTAACCGAGTTTAAATATGCTTGGGATCAACACATACCTATCACCTGACAAAAATAAATTAAAGAAAGAAAGAAAACAGAAGCAAACAAAAAATTCAAAGGGCAGACTTGATGGATCAGTGGGTCATTTTCTGCTGTCAGTTTTTTATATTTCTAGGTTTTTAGCCATTAAAGAGCGGAAAACATGTATATAGATGAAAGGATTTGTTTTGGAATCTTCTTAAAATGACCATGTGACCATCTCACATTAAATAGTCCTGTGGCCAATCCTAGAAAAACTGTCTTTAAAAAAAAATGCATATAACTATATCAGCTACTGTGATGGAATGCATTTGAGGAGGTGGATCACCAGGTGGGAGGAAGGGTTACAGTCCAGAGAGGTAAGAGGCAACTTGCCCCAGAATTTTATGTGTGTGAGAAAAGGGGTGAAAACAGCTCCTCCCTAATAGTTCACAGAATATGTTTATAGATGCAGACCGTAGAGTGCTCATTCTGGCTAGTCTATATACATGAAACAAAAAAGAGCTCAGTCTAGAAAAATTACTATGTGTCATTTTTTGTGTGGACATGCTACCATATTTTTCAGAGTATAAGACACACCAGAGTATAAGATGCACCAAGGTTTTGAAGAGGCAAATTTAAAAAATGTTTTTGCATTCTGCAAACCTCCTCAAAATGCCCCCTTTTTTTGGGAAAATGGGCCCTTTTTTTTCAAAAAAAAGGGCATGAATAGCCCTTAAGAGGCTTGTAAAGTGCTCCTAGAGGGGTGGGGTGGGGGCAAAAATGAGAAAAATGGGCCAGTTGTTTTGCTAAAAAAGGGAGCATGGATAGCCTTTAGGAAGCTTATAGGTGCTCCTGGGGGCTAGGGGGGGGGCAAAGTTGAGCAAAAAATAGGCCATTATTTCCTCATTTCTGCCCTCCAAAGCCCCCAGAAGCTCTCTGAAAGCCTCCTACAAGCTATGCATGGCCACTTTGGTGAAGGGGGAGGGGTTTCAGAAGGAAAAAATGCTGTATTCGGTGTATAAGACGCACCCAGATTTTCAGCTTCTTTTTTGTGGGAAAAAGGTGCATCTTTTACTCCGAAAAATATGGTAGGTTGTTTTTTTTTAAAAAAATGCAATCCCTTTTTATCGAGATGGAGTTGGGAAGACTGAATGAAGCAGAACGTTTACTGGCTGAATGCCATTCCTGATACCTATGTGGAATTTGCAGCAGACTGTCAGCATTCTGAGTAATGCACCCATAGAAAGCAGAACTCCGAGGCTGGTAGGTTTTCAAAGGATATGTTTATTGGATACATCATATTGGTAAAGCCAGTGAAAACCAATTCTTACAGATCCCACAGTTTTCACCTAATTAAAAGAATAAAACTACCCACCTCGTAGGTGTCACCGGTCACATTGTCCAAGATGGAAGACAGTTCCTCTCTACTTTCAACAGCCACCTGTTTCGATGACCTTGGTTCCCACAGGAAAAAATTGTTTTGACTGTAGCCAGGCTATCTACTTCCCTCATCCCTTCCCCCTCTCAGGTTTCATGGCAACTATGAGGCAGCACAAGATGGCTTCAGCCAGGTTCACTTCAGAGTTGACACAGACATCTTCTCTTTCTGCCCTAATAGAGAAACATTTGTCTCTGCTTAAGAGTGAACTCTCAACCTTCCGAGTGGGAGGCGAGAGTCTTCACAATATATTCTGTGACTTGTTAAGAAGGAGCTGTCTTCATCCTTTTTCTCTCACACATAATTTCTGGCCTGAGTTGCCTCTTATTTCTCTGTACTGTAACCCCTCTCTCTTGGGTATCCACTTCCTCATTGCATTCTATCACAGTAGCTGATGTAGTTATATGACAATTTTTTAAAACGTCCCATGCCACTAAGATAGTTTTTTTTTAAAAAAAAAATAATGATCCTAAAGTTTCTGGCCAACCTAGAAAGTTTGAATATTAGGTAGATGCAACTTGCATCTTTTTCATCAGTGAGTTCTTTGGGAGGAAAAGCAAATACTAACCACTAGTATTCTAGTGGATCCTTGCTTTAACTAGGATCTGTGGCATAACTCCTTCAGTCAATGTGTATGATAGAATAGAATAGAATAGAATAGAATTCTTTATTGGCCAAGTGTGATTGGACACAGAAGGAATTTGTCTTTGGTGCATATGCTCTCAGTGTACATAAAAGAAAAGATACATTCATCACGAATCATAAGGTATGATACTTAATGATAGTCATAGGGTACAAATAAGCAAACAAATCATACCAGGAAACAATCAATATAAATTGTAAGTGTACAACAACAAAGTTACAGTCATACAGTCCTAAGTGGGAAGAGATGGGTGATAGGAATGATTAGAAGATTAATATGGTATATAATCTAAAATCTGACCCTTTGAAAACTTCAAAGGAATGAAAGAGAAGTGGAAACAAGAATAAAAAGGTGGAGTGAATGAAATATTGTTCTCATCCAGAACAAGGGTTAGGGTAGGATTAGGCTTAGTTTACCAGAGCAGGGCATAGAAAGTCAACTTCACAGAAAAGCTGTGGGGATCAAATAGTTTTTCTTCTTGTCATTTCATTATAGTTATTATATCTTGTCATTATTATATTATATTATATTATATTATATTACATTACATTACATTACATTACATTACATTACATTACATTACTATATTATTATATTATATTATATTATATTATATTATATTATATTATATTATATTATATTATATTATATTATATTATATTATATTATATTATATTATATTATATTATATTATATTATATTATATTATATTATATTATATTATATTATATTATATTATATTATATTATATTATATTATATTATATTATATTATATTATATTATATTATATTATATTATATTATATTATATTATTATATTATTATATTATATTATATTATATTATATCTTGTCATTTCATTATAGTTATTATTATAGTTCTTCTTCTCCTAACTTTAGGATAACAGTTTGGTTTTGGGCCAATAGACCGATCAGATCCCACAGATTAGGCCTCCTCCGAATTTCATCCGCCGGCCAATGCCGACTGGCGACTACCCGGAGGAGAGCCTTCTCTGTGGCTGCTCCGACCCTCTGGAACGAGCTCCCCGTGGAGATTGAAACCCTCACCACTCTCCAGGCCTTCCGCAAAGCCCTTAAAACCTGGCTGTTCCGACAGGCTTGGGGCTAAAGAGTTTTTCCCCTCCTTCTCGAATGGTATGGTTGTTGTGTGTTTTTTAAATTTTTGTATTGTTATGTCTCGTCTTCTTTTTTATTCCCTTGTCTGTACCCCCTTCCCTGATTGAATTGTGAGCTGCCCTGAGTCCCCTTCGGGGAAAAGGGCGGCATACAAATGTAATAAATCAATCAATCAATCAATAATTACAGAAACATTTCTATAGTACTTTTCTCAGGATAATTTTGAAGCTTGAGATAAAGTAATCAATAGGACCTCCCTGGTAAATAACATACTGCATCCCTTTAATGACACCCCACTTGCTAAACTAAGATGTTCCTTAGTTGACCTAATCAAGTTCTACCTGGGTAGATTATTGAAATGGTATTTATATTGTATTTCTTTAGCATTTTGGTTGCTGCAACTTCATAAGCACACAAAGGCATCAAATTAGTTAGGAATATTTGGCAATCTTATGTCTTCTGGTAAAAACGCTAAGATTATGCAAACATTTACAAATGCATGCATGGAATTAGTTCAACTCTTGCTGTTTTACTGGTTATTTTAAGTTCAGTAATAACTATATTTCAAGTAGTCATGATCAAACTCATTCAGAGCATGGGTTGGTTAAGGTTTCTATTCAGCCTCATTCTTCATGTGAAATCACTTTGACCTATGAAAGATCTATTCTTTGCATATATTCCTATTTATGATAATGAGAGGATTGCACAACTGTTGACAACTGAATACCACTTCAAGTTTTGGACTATTAGAACAGATTATTCACAAACCATTCATAGCAGACAGGTGCTAAGAAAAGCAGTAAATTATAATTATGTTTTTGGTCCAGAACTATGAATATATTGCCTTGAAGCTAGGGGATTCTAAATTCACTTGAGGAGCTCAGTGGCACAGTACTGTTTTTAATTTCTATCAATCATCTTATTCCCCAGCACTTTTATTTATTTGTGTCCAATTCTCCATCATTCATCTAATAAAATAAATTATTTTGTTGTCTCTTCTCTTTTATCATCCTTTCAATAGAAAGCAGCATAAAAATGCCACTGAAGAAAACCAAGATTCCCCAAATGATTTAATGTTATTAAATAAATAATATTAATAATTTTAGAATTCCAATACACTTTGTAGATTATCTTGCAGAATGAGCAATCCTGTAGACTAAGGGAGTATGTCCAAAGAATATTCACAGAGGCTCAGAACAGCCCTATGCTGCAGAATTTGTTTAACTGTAGTAATAATAACAGCAAGCAGAAAATAATGAACAAAAAGACATTATGAAATGATAGTATGCATATATGCAATGGACAAGCTAGTTAATTTTAAGTTGTATTATAAGCAATAAAATCATGACAATCCCATAGGAATTAATACATTGAACTGATATAAGGTAATATATCCCATATACTGTATATTTTATAGCAATATATCTGTTAGGAACAAGAAACCAGAACCAATCTGAGTTGATCAAGGTGGTATGTTTATTGAAACTTGTCTATGTACAGGAATCTCATCAGACCAACACACTCAGTCTAGAAACTCCCTGCATTTCCTGACAGTGAGAACAATTAATCAGTGGAATGGCTTGCCTTCAGAAGTTGTGGGTGCTCCATTACTGGAAGTTTTTAAGGAGAAATTGGAAGTCATTGGCCTGAAATGATATAGGGTCTCCTGATTGACCAGAGGGTTGGATAGAAGACCTCCAAGGTCCCTTCCAACTCTGTTATTCTATTCTATTAAATAAGTAATGCAAGATCTAGGAAGCATCTGCTTCCTCCCACACAGAGATTCCATTCTAACCAGTCTTTTTACTCTATTCCTCACTTCAACTCCAGATTCCATCACAACATCAAACTCCAATATAGATTTGTCTATTCTTTTGCAATATTTCAAAATCTATGCCAAAAGGAAACATTACATTACTTTTTGATTAATAGAAGAAATGATTTTGTCAAACATTGATAAGGTATACATTTTCTTGAATTCAGTCCTTGATGTTGGAGTAGAATTAATTTTCCACTCTCTCTCTCTCTAATTCTATTACTATTCCCCATGTCCAATGTAACTCATGTTTCTCAAAAATGGTCAAATTATACTATTTGATCTGCAGTTTTTGAAATTTCATTAGAAAGTAATTGATTTGAAGGAACTGTTCCAGACTCTGCCCATACTTTCCATAATAATGTTTTACAACCCATTTTTAAAATGGAATTTTACCATAAACTCATGAGATTCAATATTAAAATCAAATTTACATCCCAGTAAGGTCCAAATATATCTAGCTATTTATACGTTCTGGAAGCCAAGCCAGCCATTGTCACATTCATTTAGTTGTCAAGTTTATACGGCCACCCATCTCACAAAAAGTTACTCAGGACAGTGTGCAATTATTAAATAAAACAATAAATACATTGAAAAATGGTTATTATTAAAACATAAAGCACATTATTAATATGTATATAAATCCAAAGACACAGGAGAGAATTAGTATTAACTGCAATGATGATAGTTCTGAAAAGGTCTCTGGGACTTCCAGGCCTGATGACATAGACAGATCTTTGGGGATTTTTGAAATATTAACAGGAATGGAGTTATTTTCAACCCTGCTAATGGTTTAGAAAGCAGGCACCATGGAGAGAAGGCTTGCCTCTTGGGAAGTGTCAAGTGTAAAACCCTAACAGATGGGACTTGCAGCATGCTCCCTTTGCTAGCTCTAATGGAACAGGCAGATGTAATTGGGGAGAAGGGACTCGCCAGATTAACAGGTCCTATGCCATGATGGGATTTAAAAGTTAAAAGCGGCACCCATGAATTGGATCCAGAAGCAAATTTGCAGCTAATGCAGCTTGTGGAGTAGAGGTGTGACACCTGCTGTTCTTGAAGGACACATAATAGTCTGTGCCACTTCATTCTGTATCATTTGAAGCATCGAGATATTCTTCAAGGCAGTCTCACGTAGACCCTATTACAGTAGTCCAATTTAGAGGTGACTGGGGCATAACTGACTATGAGCAGAGCTCCACACACACTCCCACCAATATTTATAGAAAGATGGCAGCTCCGATCACACTTTGCTCGCACAAGCACGAAGCCGAAGATACCAGACTGAAGATGGTAAGTGGGACCTTGTCTAAAAGTCACCAAGATACTGTCAATCTTACACAGGAAAAGACCCGAATATCCGAATATTCCAAGACCTCCCCCACTCTCTGTGTGTATGCATATATCTCAGGGAAATTATTGTAAATCTCATTCTTTAATTCTGGCTGTGTCTATGCAGGTGAAAAGTGGGGCCAAAGTGGGGCTCAGAAGTTATTTTAATGATCTCTGAAAGGATCAATTCTTCTCTTTGGACTCTTTCCTGGTCTTAGTTGAACAACAATATTTTTATCACTTGCACTTTCACTGTGCCCACATTAGCAGCTTTTCTATAGTTTGGCTAGGACATCCATTTTATAGCAATAGCAATTAGACTTATATACCACTTCATAGGGCTTTCAGCCCTCTCTAAGTGGTTTACAGAGTCAGCTTATTGCCCTCAACAACAATCTGGGTCCTCATTTTACCCACCTCGGAAGGATGGAAGGCTGAGTCAACCCTGAGCTGGTGAGATTTGAACAGCTGAACTGCAGAACTGCAGTCAGCTGAAGTAGCCTGCAGTGCTGCATTTAACCATTGTGCCACCTCGGAGTTTTCCACATATAATTCCTAAATTATATATGCCTCCTGGATTGCTGGGGAATATGACAGTTCATCATGGACCATGGCTTTAGAAGCTTGATGTGATATGCCAGAATAGGATTGAGTCCTTGGATCTGCCTGCCTGAATGAGCTTGTTCAGCTGTTTTTTGTGGCTTCCTTTTTCTTCTGTGTGATACCTTGTAGTTTCTCTTCCGTTGAAGGATGTCCTGTACATGTGTTGTTGTATTGGATATATAGATCTGATGAGTGATAGCAAGAGCTTTTTTGGTATTATCCTTGTCAAAATCATTACTTGGAGTGGCGCTTTTGCTGTTTTCAGGGTACACTATTATTATGACTTAGGTCTGATAGCGCTCTTGGATAAAGTTATTATGGTTCTACCAGAGTGCATCAGGAGACTTAGATAATGTCAAAGAAAAGTATAGGCAATCTGAAGCCAGGAGCTCCATCATCATTTGATTTAGTTATGGGTTCACTTGGCTCAACAGTTAGTCCTTTCTGCTGGCATTAGTAGGGGTTGGTGTCAAGCCTGCAGCCATCTTTTTATTTGGATCTTTGGCCTGCCACAATTTTTATTATTCTACTATGCATTTGCTATTGTGGGAAAATGGGAGGGGAGATTGTAAGGAATTACATACTATGTAGCCATAACAAAATTCTTTCTAGAAAGCTAAGGTCATCCTTTGTCTCTACACCTCAGCACCTGACTGGAACTGGATAGGTGGAACTTCAAGCATGGCAGTGGGGGATTGGACCATGTGATGGACTTGTGGATGTGGAAGCAAGATCTTGAAGTTTCAACTAGGCAGGGAAGGCTGGGCAGCTTTCAGATTCAGGTTTTCCCTGATGTGCCACCATGGCTCTCTTAATAAATTGGGACCTTGAACAATACTTTGCCTTGGACTCTGATTTACTTCTGGATGCTTTTTGGAATGCTGACAGTTGGTAATAGTCCATAATGTGTGTTCCTTGAGTGAAAACATGTAATTTTTAATTTTTTATTAATTTTTATTATTGTTTGTATCACAGCTTAATTATGCTGGTCTATGACCTAATACAGATTTAATTGAAACACCCTTGCCAAAGGTCATCTCAAAGCACGACCAATGCTGTTTCCATCCTGTATCTATACCTGGATCTGTACTGATTAGAATCCAGATAATCCACTTCTTCCAAGGTCTTTTGAACCTGTTGTACTAACACATTCTCAACCACCTTCCCCCAAAAGGGAGAGTTAGATATTGGATGAAAATTGTCCATTAGAGTTATCTAGCAATGGCTTCTTGAGGAAGAGTGAATCAAAGCCTCCCGAAGAGGCAAATGAACAATTCTCTCACTCAAAGGAAAAAAAAGGAGAAAATCTTTCTGAGGTCCAAGAGGTTTGAAGTGTTTCCAGGAATCCCCTCTGAACTTACATCAAGGCTGCATCCAACTATTGATTCTGCCAGAGGCTGAGAAAATCCCTCTGCATACACCCGCAGGCGGTCCTCTAGACCCCATCTACTGAAGATGGCTTGGGTTACCCAAAATGGGGCTGCAGGGTGACCATCTGCAGATGCAATAAGAGGAGAGAAGTGCATCACTGCATCACTGCCCTTACCACCAGAAAGTAGACCTTAACATTGTCACTAATCTGTGTTTGACTGAATTCAACTGAATTAGTTCCTTGTTAAATTCCGGTGATGCTCTAGATGTTTCTTTTCTTTCTTAATGTCTGTCAGCTTCTCCATGAATCACAAGGAGTAATAGAATCCTTGAGAGGCCACCATTTTGCCACTTTTTTGCCACCCCACCTGACTGAAGAACAAAGGAACTGCTCCCTGATCTGCTTCTGAGCCTTGGTCCCTCTGTCTCCTTTTAGTTAATAGGCTGAAAGGCATATAGGGAGAAGTACCATCTTTAACCTGATGGATATTACATTCTTGTGCACATGCACAAAGTATTGGCTACTTTACATAGACTTTTCCCACAAACATAGGCCCTTCCTTTTCCTTTCCTAGTGCACATGATGAGTGTATGTGCATTGTCAGTGCATTAAAACAGGAAAGACTGCAGGAGATAAACTTTAAAAAAAACAAATAACTACATTAAATTAAACCTGGTCCTCCATAGTAAAGTTTGGGGATATAAAAAGAAGAAAAAAGAAGGGGTCCATTCTAATCACCCTTAGTCAGCATAACTAAGATGGGATACAAACAATTAATTAATAAAAAATAAATAAAAATAAAAAATTACACAAAATGGTCAACCTGAAAGAGAGGCAGAATTAGTCAAATTACTTAAACAAAGCACAAAGAAACTGCTAGACATTAAAAAGAAAAACCTTTGTTCTATATTTCAGCAGCGGGATGCAGAAGCTACCTGCAAAGACCTATGAAAATTTGGAAATGCAATTAGATTACTATAATACGTTAATCCTGGCAGCAGGCAAAAGGTGAGAGAAGGGATTCTTGCTTCCCTAAAGGCAATAGTTTTATCAATCCATCTGTCATTCCATTTGGTGTCACTGGTGCATTGCCATTTTGTCACCAAAGCAGAACATGCTGCATTACAAGGCAGATGCTACATTTTGATCAAATATACTGGCACTGAATTCCGGTAAAAAGTAATGGATAGTTGTTCATTGTTATAAAATAGATTCCATTATACAAAAGAAAAAAAAATGTTTGCATGCTTGCAAATATATTTCCTTCAAGAGGTTCAGTGTGGGAGACACATTATTCCCACATTTCCGTTGACAGGAATAGGATGCAATCAGCTGGAAGGTATGTGCGATCATTAATATGGACAAAAAGGAAAGAAAATGTAATGAATAACTGTGCACTTTTCACACCCCACAGATAAATTCTATCAGAGAGAAAAAAATTGCCAGATTTGCTTTTAAAGTAGTGAATACAGAATTGCAAATGTGAGTGGTTTGTTCTGTGCATCTCCCTGACTGCCACGGGAGGACAGGCGTATTAAAGGACATTTCTACCAAACAGGATCTGATAAGATAAATGCAATTGAATTTTGCTTCGTCCTTCCAAACTTTTATAGGAATGCACAAGAAGCAATCAAAAGTTCAACACGGAGAGGAAACTAACTTGTTTAGCTATCAGTCAGAGCAAAGGGGAAGACCCTATGGCTTTCTGTAGTTAGAATGAGAAGGAACCGGGTTATTGTTAAGCTCTAATTTTTTCTCTCCTTCTTCTTTGACCCCCACTTTCTTCCTTTTAGCTTTGGTTGCTGCATCTTTTTTTTCCTGGCCGATCATGGTTGAACTCACCCAAAATGCACATCTTAAGTTGCCACCATACTTACTCCAGATGTGTGTTTCTGTAAACCTCTGAGTTCATATCACTTAAGAACAAATAACTAAAAAATTTAGACCAGCTGGGAACCTCCAGATTTGCACATCTGATTTAGTCAGTTCAAGAATTATTCACATAGTACAGCTAACCCTTGGTCTCAGCCATGACAGAGCCACTTTCTGGGTAATGTGAACCAAACATTGAGCCAAAACTCAACTTAAAAACCTACTTAACTATTGTAATGCAGATTAAGAAATAATTAGTGTGCTTAGTCCTCATGCCTACGACTGACAGCCAGCAACAGCCAGGCCGTGCCTGATTGGCTAAGGCGCAGCATGGCTGAGCGTGGGCTTTCAGATACGTGTCTGTTGGCCTCCCTGCTTGACAGCTCCATATAAATAGCTGTCAAGCAGGGCGGACTCCCAATCTACTGCTAGCCTGTCTACTGTTCAGATTTGTTAAGTAAAGAGCTTTTAACTTTACCTCAAGAGCCTCCTGCCTCATTCTTCCTCGGTCCACTTCACTGGTGATGAGGACGGGATCCACAGGCCCTGATTAACAGCCTAGGACAGAGACAGAGAATTCATTTTTTTATCTCTCGCGCTGCCGAGAAACCTTAACCGCTTGAGCCATGGCTGCTATGTCCCCGTTCACTCCTTTTGGAACCGCTGGCGAGTCGTGGGCTTGGTTCCTGGAGAGCTTCGAGTGTTTCCTGACAACGAACAACAGGCAGGGATACTCGCAGGCACGCAAGTGCAGTTTTTTTTCTTAGTGCCTGTGGCCCCAAAATGTTTGGCACGGCCCGTGCTTTTGTGGCTCCGAGGCCAGTTTACGAGCTAGGCTGGGACAAGCTGATGGCTGGGCTGAAGAACCACTATGCTCCTACCCCTTCAAAGATCGCTTGCTGCTACGCCTTTCAGCAGTGTGTTCAAAAAGAGACTGAATCAGTTAGCCAGTTTCTCCAGTCCCTCAGAACCGCGGCGATTCAATGTGAATTTCCAGACCTAGATGACAAGTAGTAGTTTGTAGTTTGTTTGTGGAGTGTGGGACATCCAGCTCAAATGGCGGCTCCTGGCAAAGGCTGACATCACCCTGCCACAAGCCGTGGATGAGACTAGGGCAGCGGAGCTGTCCGATCAATCTACTGCTGAAATGGCCAAATTCCTGCCTCTGCCTCCTCCACCTGTGCACCGGGCTTGCCTTATTGACAAGCTGGTGCCACTGCCTGACCCTGACGAGAAAGACCAGGTCGACCGCCTGAGGGCCATTCCGAGATGACAGCCACCAGCACCGTCCCGCGCCATTGTGACAGCGGCCGCCTGGCTGGGTTGCGGAGACAACCTGCCCCTTTAAAGCATCCATGTGCCGCCGCTGCAACAAGGCCGTGCCTGATTGGCTAAGGCGCGGCATGGCTGAGCGCAGGCTGTCAGACGTGCTCCTATTGGCTTCCCTGCTTGACAGCTCCATATAAATAGCTGTCAAGCAGGATGGAGTACCGATCTACTGATAGCCTTTCTACTGTTCGGATCTGTTAAATAAAGAGCTGTTAACTTTACCTCAGGAGCCTCCTGCCTCGTTCTTCCTCGGTCCACTTCATAATGTCTCCAGGATGGGAAAAACTTAGAAATAAGAAAGTCAAAGCAACCTGAAGCATAACTTAGATTTGGTAAGAAAGCACAATGAGGAGCAGGAAAGAAGAGGAAGAAAGTGTACAAGGATTAAGCAACAGTAAGGAAGGAGAAAGAAGGAAATATGTGGCTTTTTAAAATATCAACTCGAGAAGCAGACAAAAAAAGCGGGGAATGAAACTGATAGAAGAACATAAAAGGAGACAAGCTACTGAACTTATTGGAAGAATCCAAGAAGTATTAGTCAAATTTGTGGAGGGTGTATCTGTAAATAGCTATTAAAATGGTAGTAAAGTGGTGGTATGCTAGCATTCAGTGCAAACTGGGATACAACTGGGACCACTGGCTTCATATTGGTCTCCGGATATGCTTCAAGGTGCTAGTCATTACTTTTAAAGCCCTACATGGTATCGGACCTGGCTACCTGAGAGACCACCTCCTGCCAATTACCTCCCTGAGACCTATTAGATCGCACAGATTAGGCCTCCTCCGGATTCCATCTGCCGGCCAATGTCAGCTGGTGACCCCCTGGGGGAGGGCCTTCTCTGTAGCTGCTCCAGCCCTATGGAACAATCTCTCCGGATCACGACCCTTACTACCCTTCCAGCCTTCCGCAAAGCGACCGAGACCTGGCTGTTCCAGCAGGCCTGGGGCTGTTGAATTATCCAGCCCCATCCTAAGTTATGAATGTTGTTGTATTTTTAATTGTTGTTTTTTATTTTTATATTCCTCCTTCCCTTTTATTTGTAAGCCACCCAGAGTCTTCCGAGAGTGGGCGGCATACAAGCTAAATAAACTAACTAACTAACTAAGAGGCTATAGTCAAGGGAACTTTGATAAAAATCAATCAGGTTTTGTTTGGTCAAGCCACCTGCACTTCACTTTTTATGCAAACCAAATCAATAAATTAGTCAATGAGCACAAACATAATTTTGATAATTGAATTAGATAAAGTAAACTGGATGCCCCCCCCCAAAAAAAACCCAAGCAAACAAAGCAGAACAAAAATATAGCAAAAATAGCAGAGGCATCCACAATGAAAAAAAATGAAGAGCCTTATCTCTTTATCTTTTGCATATTGTTACCCTGATGAAGCCAGTTCTTCATGGTATATACTGTATGCGTGTGTGTAATTAAGTCACAACACAAACCACCAAGATTATTTTTCCACTAATCATTCTGAAGTCATAACACTTTAAAACTTATATTTTTTTTCCTTTTGAATATTACAGGAGAAGAGCTGTAGTTGTTTGTGGCAGCAGAAAATCTAGTAATAACATTGTCAACTAACAAATTTTATTAAAAGACAGAAGCTTTCATGAGCTGCAGCTCACCCCATCAAGTGCATCAGGAAAGATTCTGCCTTTTAATAAAATATGTTAGCTGTAAAATAGTTATAAAGGTGTTATAAGATTCCTCCTGGCTTTTTCCTTGAATACCAATAACTATTGATTTTGCTGATACCAATAACTGTCAATAACTGCATTGTATCAAATAAGTTGCTAGGAAAAGGAGGATTTCCATTTTTGTTATTGTTTTCAATACAACAGTTTTTTCCTGGAACCTGGGTATACCATACATAGTTTGTTCTACTTGTAAATAACAAAGTTGCTTTAAATGCTTCTATATTCATCTATAATTGAATTGAATTTATTACATTTATATGCCGCCCTATTCCCGGAGGGACTCAGGGCGGCTCACAATTCAAGGGAGAGAGATACAGACAAGGGAAAAAAACAGCACAACAAACAACTACAGAACGAATTTAAAAACAATCAATAGCCACACAGTTCGAGCGGGGATCGTCATCCCCAGGCCTGTCAGAACAGCCAGGTTTTAAGGGCTTTGTGGAAGGCCTGAAGGGTGATGAGGGTCCGAATCTCCACGGGGAGCTCGTTCCAGAGGGCCAGAGCAGCCACAGAGAAGGCCCTTCTCCGGGTGGTAGCCAGGCAACATTGGCCGGTAGATGGAATTCGGAGGAGGCTTACTCTGTGGGATCTAATGGGTCTATGGGAGGCAATTGGCAGCAGGCGGTCTCTCAAGTACCCAGGTCCAATACCATGAAGGGCTTTATAAGTGACGACTAGCACCTTGAAGCGTATCCGAAGACCAATAGGCAGCCAGTGCAGCTCGCGGAGGATAGGTGTAACGTGGGTGTACTGGGGTGCACCCACAATCGCTCGCACGGCTGCATTCTGGACAAGCTGAAGTCTCAGAATGTTAACTTGTACGTGGGGAAAGACTACTGGTAGACCAAAATACTGTGTTCAGAACTTAGAAAGTGATGGATGGGGTGAAATGTTATGGAGGAGCTTGAAATGTTCTCTGGAAGGTGAGTGGGGAAAATTTAAAGATTTCTAGATTATAAAATTGTCACCATGATCGAAGGTGTTTCGTCTTATTTTATTTCTTTCAATAACAATACAAGGAAGGATCATCATCATCACCATCAATTGTTTGCTGGAGAAGTTGTGTTGAGTTTCAGAACCATTCCCACTAGGGCCATTTTGTGGTTGTACACTGGAAAAACCACTCGTATGCTGATGCCCTCACTGACTTCCTTTATTAAATAGACTAGAAGAAAAATGGTCTTCCAGGTTCCATTTGTTTTCTTATCCCCTCTTGCTAAATTAAACAGTACAGACAAATGGTGGCAATGTCTGTTGGGTCAGCAGAGTGCTACAATAGGCACTATCAAAGATCACATTATTGTCAGAAATTTCATGTGCTCATTATCACAAAGCAGTGCTTTTTTCTAACATTAATTTATCACATATATAGCAAGTACAGAGCAATCGAACAATGTACAGGCATGCATAAGATGGTTATTAAATCAGAAAGCTGTCTTCTGGGGGAAAATAGCTTAGCCTTGGAAAAAAAAAACATAAATACGCATATATACATATTCATATTTCTAGAGGAAGTCCATCTGTGTGAAATCACAATGTAAGCATAAAACTACCAAATAATATATTACTATAAAATAATATATATATATAAAGAACGCTATTTCTAGTTCTCCTTATATTACAATTGAGTCACAATCCAAAACCATAGGAGTGAAAAAGCAGGATATCCAGGTAATTTTTAAATAAAACTTTAAAAGCCATTTTCAGGGCTGTTTTGGGAAAGGGTAACTTTAAAAACTTTGGGTATGAAATTTCCATAGCTTGAAACGACTATTGAAAAGGCTTCATAGCATCTGCAGAGTGGGATCAAAAAATAACTGAATTGGAGAATACAGCTGAGATACCTTTAAAAATCTTTGCAAAAAGCAACTGAAAAAGAGAGTGTGCGTCAGAGGTGGTATGTTGATGGTTCACACTGGTGTTGTGTGAACTGGTAGTGGTGGCAGTACAAGGCTCCGCCCACCCAGCCAGACGTCATCAATGACCTTCTGCACATGTGCTCCAGGGGTGGGTTTCAGGCGGTTCGCAGCAGTCCCTGCGAACCAGTTGGTCGGCGAACCTGGAAGTAAGTAACTTCCGGGAACGCCGAAGGATCCACCCGCCCGCCCGCATTTCTTACCCGGTTTTGACGAGTTCTGTGCTTCCACGCATGCGCAGAATGCATACAGCACCTGCACGATCCTCCAGGAGCAGCTGGAGCATCGCACAGGCGCTAGTACGCATGCGTGCACTGCGCATGTGCACGAGGACGCTGTCGGCCCCGTTCCAACCGAACCGGTTGGAACGGGGCGAGAAACCCACTCCTGATGTGCTCCCACTTGCGCTCCCACCACCAAACTGGTAGTGAAGAAAATAGAATACCATTAGTGGTGTGTATGTATGTGGCGAGAGACTATAAGGTGCACACTTTGTTCTAAGCATAAAAGTTGCTTCTTCAGATCTCGAATCACACAAATATTGTATGGTGAAGAGAATCCGTAATAGATCACCATGGAAGTTGTTTTGTGGCACATATGATTTATGAAAGTAATACACATTTCTTTTTTAATCCCAGAGTTTCTCAGAGTTTCTTCAACCTCCATCTCTATTATTTGGAGATATTATAATGACAAACTTACACTGAACCTCATTTATCTTTGGTTGCTATGCCATATTGTTAAGATTATGGACTACAGTATATCACAGACAAAAATAAATTGGTTTGCTTTCATAATAGGACTTTATATAGGTTTACAGTCCCTGATCAGTTCTTGGCCAAATTCAGTTTTCATTCCTAGATACGATTACACAGCGATCCTAAAATAGGTCCAATACAACTAATAGTTATTTTTTTTCACTAAAGTGATCTTCAAATGATTAACACAAAGTTTGCAACATTAACTTAACAATTAATTTGAGGCCTGCAACATTGTCATCACATCAAAGCACACCATCAAACACAACCTTCGGGCATTTTCAGTGTAGAAATATCTAAAGGAATTTTGTAGCAAGTAAATTTGACCAATAGATGGTGCCTGAGTAGGTACATACTAATGAAGCTTTAGCAGCTTTATTCATTTAACTCTCCCTCCAAAATTTTGAGTGTGTTTACCTCGCACTCCGGTATTTGAAACATGTAGGGGTATAAGTTGATTTCTCTGGTCCTAAAACAAGCCTCTTAGAGGGCTCCCTCATTCCAACATGAAGCTCCGGTACTAAAACTAGGATACAGTTAAGAAAGAAATCAGAACTGACCAGGCCCCTTGCTTTCCTAACATCAGGGCATATAGAAATTCTCTGTTGAATCTGAAGATGACATAACTTTTATTGTAGCCTCTATACTCTTTTTCTATTAGCTTTTAGGTTTGTAGTAACTGAATTTTATAAATATTTCAGGCTTGCCATTTTCTAACTGTTGAAAGGGGGATGTAAAGATAAAGGGGAAATGTTATGTCTAGGTGGCATTCCTGTCCCGCGGGAAGAGAAAAGATGCCTGTAGCTGGCTGAAGATGGAGATTGGAGTCACTGGGCTGTTGGAATGATAATTGATTGGAGGTTGTGACTCAGGAGGAAGTTTCTAATTTATGCTTTTATTGGGTGTAACTCCGGACCCGGTTCAGAGTCAGAATTACACCATGTCTGTGCCAATTTAATGTGTTTCTAATAAATGGATTTGAAAAGGAAGATGGATGCCTTGGACTTTATTTTTTGGGACAAGTTACTCCTAGCTCTGAGCAGAGCAGAGGTGGTATTCAGCAGGTTCTGACCAGTTCTGGTAGTGGAAATTTTGAGTAGTCTGGAGACCCAATAAATACCACCTCTGACTGGTCTCTATTCTCTGCCTCCTGAGTCCCACTGATCGGGAGGAAATGTGGATTTTGCAGTAACCTTCCTTTTGAGCGGGCTGGGAATGGAGATTTTACAATATCTTTCCTCTGCCATGCCTACCAAGCCACGCCCACAGAACCCATATAAAAAAAATTTAATCCCATCACTGGAGCAGAGTATAGGTGGCTGAGATCTGTCAGTGAGTCCATTTGACTTGTAGAACTAAAGGATCAGATCAAGTACTTGTTTTAACTCTTACCCTCAAAATGACGCTATAGCGCACTGCACACCAAGACAACTAGAAACAAGAACAGTTTCTCCCAAATGCCATCACTCTGCTAAACAAATAATTTCCTCACCACTTCCAAACTATCACTAAGGCTACATTACTATTACTATTAGTCTTATCATTGTTCCTATCACCCATCTCCTCCCACTTATGACTGCAGGACTGTAACTTTGTTGCTTGTATTCTTATGATTTATATTGATATTGTTTCCTGATTGTTTATTTGTACCCTCTGACTATCATTAAATGTTGTATCTTATGATTCTTGACAAATATATCTTTCCTTTTTATATACACTGAGAGCTTATGCACCGAAGACAAATTCTTGTGTGTCCAATCACACTTGGCCAATAAAGAATTCTATTCTATTCTATTCTATTCTATTCTATTCTATTCTATTCTATTCTATTCTATTCTATCCTTTCCTTTCCTTTCCTTTCCTTTCCTTTCCTTTCCTTTCCTTTCCTTTCCTTTCCTTTCCTTTCCTTTCCTTTCCTTACAACAACTTGAAATAATTCTAATTCCCTGTCTGGAATTTACACCACTGGAAGCATGCATGTGCACATACATTTGCAACAGATTACAATGTTGGAGAGATAGAACCTCATTTTTGATGAGCCATGTTGCAAAATGTAGTCTGAAGACCTAGAGAAGTACCTCTAATAGCACCATAAGTGTGGCGGAACACTGATGATGTTGGTTGTAGCAAAAGCAAGAGATTGGAGATGGCATTGTTTGCCATAAATGATGAAAATGCTCATAGGACATAGGTTTTAGCCAGTCTGCAAAGTAGCTCAGAAAGGTATTCATGTCAAATTATCAAACTTGAGTAATGAAGTATTTGCTTACTGATAATGAGACTTTTTGCTTTCTTCTGTTCCTTCACACGACACAAGAAGGCAACCTATCTTGTTTAAATTAAAAAAAAATGTTTTTCTTTCATATTTTAAAATTAAGAACAATGCATCGCTCATGCCAACACAGCTTCCTATTCATAGTAATTGAGAGCTTTCCGATACAAATAATCATGGAGTCTTTTATAAGGCTAAAATTAAAAACAATAACAGTACTTTAAGCCCAGCTTGCTGGATTAGATTTGTGCAACAAGATGAAAAGCTGTACTATCGTACCATGATGGCTTTACTTTCCACATCTTATCAGCATTACCACCCAACACTTCGGTTTTTACTGCAATTATTTTTCTGGGTTGTGGTTTGTCATTAGTTGTGCATTCTTTTAATACTTTGCATTCTTGTGGCTTTATAAAAAAGTTTGATTAATTTTCTTGCTGTTCTCAGTAGGTTTCTATCTCATTGGGTGAACACTACATGGGCTTTCTTTTCCACCTCATTTATCACCTATGTAAACTTTGAGATATTAATCAAATACTGGATAACATGGAGTGAAACATTTTTCTTTTCTTTTCCTCTACCCAGATCTTCAAAATATAAGACAATAAGCTGTAGAGTTTAAGCATATTATAGTCCTTTTCTTCCTTTTCAGAATATAAGAAATAAGCATGCTGAGGTATAAAATACTTTGTAATCCTTTCAACCTCCATCTCTCCAATGGTAATTCTCACTTAGTAACAGCCTCATTTATCAACTGCTCACAGTTATGACTGTGATGAAAAAATGGCTTGAGACCAATTGGCAACTTTGCAGGTCTGTGAAGCAAAGGAAAGCTGACATAAGATTTTAACACAGTCATGGTTTCAATTAGCAATGACTTTACTTGAGGACCAAGTAGCTGGTCCCAGTTGTGATTGTTAAATGAGGACTATCTGTAGATAGCATTTTTCTCTATTAGTATATTTTCTTATTTACATACGTACAAGGAAGAAAAATAAGAGCTATCACTAAAAAAAGTTAATTAATAAATCCTCCTTCCTCACCATCCTTATTATCATGAGTTAGGACATAGGTTAGTTACAGATAGATCAGAACAAACCCAGCATTTGGGGTTACCTGTTTCAGTATTGTGTCATTGTCATATTCCCTTGTCATCCTCCAAAGACTTAATCCACAAAAGTATCCAGATTTAGAATAAAGGAAGAAGCCAACAAAAGATGGAAACTATTTTAGATGTTTTCCAAAAGTCTTGGTTACCTATTGAAATTTTGCATATTCATTGGCCTTATGCCAGATAGTGTGGTAATGAAAAGGGCACAAGACATACAATGTTGTTGTTAGTTGCAAAGTCATTTCCAACCGATCACGACCCCATGGACAATCTTCCTCCAGGCTTTCCTGTCCGCTACCATCCTCTGAAGTAGACTTAAGCTCATGCCTACTGCTTTGGTGACTTCATCCAGCCACCTCATTCTCTGTTGTCCCCTTCTTCTTTTGCCCTCAATCTTCCCAGCATTAGGCTCTTCTCCAGTGAGTCCTTCTTTCTCATTAAATGACCAAAGTATTTGAGTTTCATCTTCAGGATCTGGCCTTCTAAAGAGCAGTCATGGTGGGTTTCCTCTAGGTTTGATCGCCTTGCAGTCCAAGGGACTCTCAGGAGTTTTCTACAGAACTTGAACTTCTTCATAGTTCAAAGGCCTCAATTCTCAACCTTCCTTATGATCCAACTTGCACAGCCATACATTGCAACTGGGAAAACCATAGCCCTCATGGACAGTTCTAAAAAACATAAAATAAAAGATATTTATTGAATACTCGTGTAACAGCTGGACCAGGGAAGTTGTAGAACAAAAGATTGGCATGTTACAACTGCTTCATAATCTAATTCCTCTTCTGAACTGACAAACATTTGGCCCTTAAACCATTTGAACCTCCAAGTAAAAGCAAACTGAAAGGTATACAGCATTGAATTACAACCTGTTATTTCCAACACAAATGGAGCTCATGCTGTCCAAATTTTCAATTAAAGGGAGATGGAATTTGAATGCTCTCATTTTTATCTGCAGGATCATTTATTAGTTTTGAGGAGGAAAATACTCTTTTGGCATGTCTAGATAATTTGCTTAAGAACTTTTTTCTTCTTCTTCTTCAGAAAGAGAAGGCTCATTAAATCCCATTACAAGTCTTCTGCTGCTGTGCAGTATGGATTTGAATCTTAAAACAGAACATTGTTTGGCAATGTTCTCTCACAAATAAAGAAACAATCTATTTTATTGTTCACCTCAGATAACACATGCCAGCCAAGTTAAATCCACACTTTTCCCCCTTTCTTTTATATCTTTCACAATTTACAAGGTTCAATTTGCACTACTGTAAATAGGCCAGTTCTGATAAGTCTTATACTTCTTTAAACAAAACTGTTTGTTTGTTTGGGGCTATTCAAAGCACACAAAGTCATAAATAGAACTAACAATATTCATTATTCATAAAGTAACGAAGTCTATTTTCACACATTCTTTCAGGCATTCCCATGACAATGAGGCTACGTGGGCACATTAAATCTTATTCTTCTGTTGGAATATATGACATACCCCATATTGGAAACTATAAGTGCTAAGTTGAAATAACAAAACAGAGAACATTGTTTTTCAGAGGGAAAAAAATAACCAATGAACACTGGAAAATACAAAAATATATCTGTAACAGACAACCCACTCCCTATTCTTACTGAAGTGATTGACAGATATATTCCAACAGTGGAAGAGGGAGGGCAGAAAAGCCAAAGGATCAGCCAATTGTTCTGCCTCTTATGTTCCATTCATTCAAAAGCAGGGCAGCACCTTTTAGCAGTTAGTCAGAAATAGAAGGAGGATCGTGATTGGCTATGAGATGCATTTTTTTAAAATAAAAAACTTGTGTAGTTTTCTACCATCTCAATGGATGGGTAGCAATCAAGCTTAAAGGCATTTATGTTCTGTCTGTTGTTGAGGAGAATATTCTAGCATGTAGAAGATGCTCTGTTGTTGTTTTTTGTAGGTGGGGGAAACAATCAGCCATTGTAGGCTGACAAGATAACCACCATCAAGGTCTAAATATGCTGATTGAATTTGCAAACTATTTCAGTCAGACGGTTCATATTGCTTCCTATCATTACAGGGCAGATAAAAATTAAAATAGAGGCAAGGGGTGAATAGATATTTTATTTTACATTTCATTTCATTTCATCTTATTTTATTTTATTGTGAGGGCTAAGAATAATTTTCTGTCTGGCTGTCTGGCAGCCTGCCCCGAAGATAATTGAAAGGGATCTTAGAGATTAGGCTGTTCTTTTACATAATGCTTATTGAAAACATACTGGTCTTTTCTTCCTTGCTATTCAACTATCTATAACTATGTATGCTTTATCTATTTAAACTTCTGTTTCTCTCTATATAATAACTATACCTGTACTCTATACATTACATGTACTGCTTTTCTTCAAATTCTGGATTTGGTTTATTTCCATAAGTATCATTTTATGTCTGTTAAAAATGATTTATATTATATAATATTGACATATCAAATCATAAACTACCTTTGGAGAACTACAAAGACTGTTGAAAAATCCATGAAACAAAGATATAAAACATGGAACATTACACAGTTCTTGTATCTGGAGAGGAATCTGTAACAATAATACACCACCAAACTTTCAGATCTGTATTTCAATAACTAATTTTAAAGGTTGTTATAAAACAGCAAATGTCAATGAAGTTAATGAGTAAAGATTAGTATGATGGATTTTCTAGATTTGAGAAGATTTTTCCCAGTCATTTTCTTCAATGGTTCCATGGCAGCTATGTCTGAAAATTGACCTCAATATGGAAATAAATTTGATAAAAGATAAATAGTTTTAATTAGATTGACAATAGATTCTCTCACAAAACAATAAGAACAATTTAAAGCTGATTGATCAGTGTCAGGAATGTTCCAAATGTTAAATAATATTTTAAGAGAGTGTATTAAATAATAATAAATAAATTTAATAAGTGATATTAAATATTTAAAAATAATATGCTATAAAATGTTTTCTGCTTCATTGTAAAAGAAAGAAAATACGTTAAAAAAGACAATGGAATTTATTTTTCTTAACTACAAGTAACAAGAATACTAAATTTGTGAATTCGAAATTACTTCAAATAGCTCACATCAAATTTAAATGGTCTTTATTGAACTAGATGCACATGTTCAGGAAATCATAATTGTTACATATATAGAGAATCCACAATTTTTTTTCTTTAAACAATAATCTTTCTTTGGAATGCCCTATTGTTTATTTTCACAGCAATCAAAGCTACACATCTACAGGAAAGAGACATGAATATATATTGATTAGATCATTGGCTTAGCTAGCTTAGTGTCCATTCTTTGGTGAAAATATGCAGTCAGCAAGGAGACTTGCTGTAAATTGACTGAGTTTCAAAATCCATTAACACTAAATAAGTTTTTAAAAGAGAGAACACAAGTTAACTTAAGGGGATTAAACTGAAGACATTTTTCATAATGGACACCGTGGATCTCTATGTTTAGAATTTCATGGGAATTAAATTGTACTTCAAGAGCTTCCAGGCACCCTGAATAGAAATAATCTTCATAATAAAATGTATCCATAGAAAAAATTGCTAGTTAGAAGTGCAATCAGAGTTTAAACTGTGAAAATTGAATGAGAAGAAAAACAACTAAATAGCATGATATATTAATCAAAGCAAAAAAAAAAAAAAAAAACCAACAACACCAGATACTATTTCAATTTTTGGACAAAGGTGGCGCAGTGGTTAAATGCAGCACTGCAGGCTACTGCTAGATCAGCAGGTCAGCGGTTCAAATCTCACCGGCTCAGGGTTGACTCAGCCTTCCATCCTTCCGAGGTGGGTAAAATGAGGACCCAGATTGTTGGGGGCAATATGCTGACTCTCTGTAAACCGCTTAGAGATGCCTGAAAGGCCTATGAAGCGGTATATAAGTCTACTGCTATTACAAAGACTTCCATTTTTTGCACTATCATAGCACCTGGTGATGATCAAATTTATCACAACTGAGGTCTCTTCTTAATTTCTTTTACAAAATTTAGTTTTAGTCTTTTTAAATTCCAGTATCCATACAAAGAAGCCTTATCTAAAAGAAGTAAAGAATAGTTAGACATATTCCTAGCTTTTAATTTTGTTCTTTAAGTTTAGATTTTATTGAAAATTGTAACCCTCAAAGCTATGTTTTCATTGATGGGAAATGAAAATAATTACCCCAGAGTATACTAAACTTTTTAAGCAAAAGTTTTGCTATGGCAAATCGTTATAGAACATTTTAGATTATATATTAATTATCTATGCCTTGGCTTCATGCTGCTTTAATTGTATTCATTATTTCTGTCATTCTTCAAAATATCATGTATGGAATCCATGTTTGCTTGATGCAGAACTATTACTTTTCGCCTGCTGTTTTAATGGCTTAAGTCCAAGCTGTAGCATAAATGACTAAAGCTAAGAAGATAAATATGATCCCTAGTTAATTTATATCATAAAATTGTCACATACCTTTTTCATTAGTTGTTTAAGATATTTGGTAGAGAGGTGTTTTTTTAAGCTATCAGTTTTAAAAACTATGTAATCATCATCTTAAACAGACTTAAAAATTAAATTGGGAGAAAAAAGTTTTTCTTTGGATAACACGTGAAATTCATATAGTTATGGCTGGAATACATCTAAATAATTCTACACTTGCCCCTATAATTCCTTACTTCTCCTTTATGTATATACTGTGTGTGGGGCGTATGGCTGAACTATATGACCACAGAATAATGCCAGTAAAGCATCAATTACTGAGCAAGAAAATCAGTGTTTTAGTCGAAACTCCAGTAGCAAGGTATAGCACCACCTAGTGACTGAATTGCAGATTGATTTGTTTTATTATCAGGATGAAACAACAAATCTTTTTTATTAAATTCCAATTCAATTAATGGGACAGAAAATTCCAAAGTTGATGTAGTTCTATGTTTATTTTATGTGATTTTTCCTAGAAGTCTTAATAGGAAATGTAACACTAAAAATCTAATAATTTCATTAAACTTCAAAACAGAATTTTCCTTTGCAATATAACTTGGTAAGGTATTTACGTTTCTCTGGTGCATTGCTAAATATCCCCTCTGTCAAAATGCTGGCTTCTTAAATTGTTACTTTTGTCTAAATCCACAGCATCATAATTCAAAGTTAGAAAGGTGCCATTTAAAATTTAAATTTGATCTCTCAAAAAGTGATATTCAGAAGTTTTAATAACATTTCAATATTTTTTAGAAGATTAAAATATAAAATTCCATACCAACCAAGAAATATTGTAGTAGAAAATGAAAACCACTGAACTTAGGATATTCCTAAGATTACATCTCAATTAGATTTTATATCATCTGGGCCTTTTAATTTCATATTTGAAACTGAGGCTGTGTCGACTGTTGTGACTATGTATGAAGATACTTAAAAAGACATGTCTGCAATCGGTTGACATCCAAAGAGCAAGTCTCTTTTCTGAGTAATAGCAATAGCAATAACAGTTAGACTTATATACCGCTTCATAGAGCTTTCAGCCTTCTCTAAGCGGATTACAGAGTCAGCATATCGCCCCCACAATCTGGGTCCTCATTTTACCCACCTCAGAAGGATGGAAGGCTGAGTCAACCCTGAGCCGGTGAGATTTGAACAGCCGAACTGCAGAACTGCAGTCAGCTGAAGTAGCCTGCAGTGCTGCATTTAACCACTGTGCCACCTCGGCTCAGACATCTCTTACCTAAAAGGTAAGAGATGTCTGAGCTGGTTAATGTCAGTAGATGAATTCAAAACAAACTCCAGCTGTTTCTTCATGACCATTGCTGCTTACAAATAGGAGTCCCTGATTGTCAAATTCCTATTATTGCTACAAGACGAAACCATTACAGCCCCTGTGACTGGAGTGATGGAGGGGGTGTCAGTTTGCTCAGTGAACATACCTAAACCCCCATCTGGAACTCCTCAGATTATATACGTTGGGTTAATTGAAATTGCACATCGTTTATCAAGTACTTCAGATCTGCTGATTGCATTTTATTTTAGGTATGACATACTTAAATAAGTGGGATGTGGTGGCTCAGTGGCTAAGACGCTGAGTTTATCGATCAGAAAGGTCAGCAGTTCAGCAGTTTGAATCCCTAGTGCCACGTAATGGAGTGAGCTCCCATTACTTATCCCAGCTTCTGCCAACCTAACAGTTCGAAATCATGTAAAGTAGAAAAATAGGAATCACCTCTGGTCGGAAGATAATAGTGTCCTGTGTGCCTTCAGCATTTAGTCATGCTGGCCACATGACCACGGAGATGTCTTCAGACAGTGCTGTCTTTTCGGCTTTGAAACGGAGATGAGCACTGCCTCCTAGAGTCGAGAATGACTAGCACATAGGTGCAAGGGGAACATTTACTTTTACTATAGTTAAATAAAATTTAAATGTATATGAAAGAGTCAATATGAATATCAATAATTTTAGGACAACATTGGAAAGCCACAGTGCTCTCAAGGCATTTGTACTTGATTCTCATTTCACTATGAAATGGTTTCTAAATGCTTATTTGTCATTAATTTTTTCATGGGTTCTGCTGTAGTGGAGTCCAATTTGAGTAATTCAATGTATCGTGGATCCTTCAGAGGGGAGAGGTAATGACCCTTGATGACTTAACTAATGAGTAATCAAGAGCAAACCTGAAATTGATTCAGATTCTGTGCTATAAGGGCCATTCCTATGCAGTTATAAAAGTCTTATCTATAATTAACCCTGAGGGGTCCTTGATACTCTTTGAGCTTGGTTGTTTTCTTGCATATGTTTAATTACCCAAGCTAGGTAACATCATCAGTGCTAGTGATGTTACATACTTTGGGTAAAGAAATATCTGCAAGAAAACAGCCAAGCTCAGAGAGCATGAAGGACCCCTCATTTCAACCCAGAACTACAAATATTCTCTTTTATTGATAATTAGCCCTCTTTGTATCTACCACTAACCTTGTGTAATTTAGCATAGATGAACAATAAACCCAAATGTTAGCCTTTGCACCTGGGGCAGTAGTGGTTTCCCAGTATAATTGGGCAAAGAGACGACTGTGCTACAATTGATTTCCAAGTTGGTAGAACATCTAATTGCAGATCCTTGTGTAAAAACTTAATAAAATTGTGACCCAGGTTCATCCCACACTGGTTGTCAACTCTTCATAATTGGCACAAGCCCAGTGGTATAACAATTGTTATATCCCATCCAAAGTGCTTATGCAGCGATACAAGATGGCTTATCATGCAGCTATTTGCATATAAAGTGCTTTGCAATTTAAATCTAATTCATTCTCACAACTCCAGTTAGAAAAGTAATTATGGGTTTCATTTTACAGTCAGCGAATTAAAGGTGAACAGTGTCCTGTCAAACCCACCTAATAAGAAGAGGTGATTTGAGAAACACATCATTGTATTTGACTGAAAACACAAATTTGCTTTTGAGAAATTATGTAGAACCAGCAGGAGAAGCTTTTCAGGCAATAATCTACAACACAACTGTCCTCATCTGGGTAAGAGGAAAACATTTTTTTTCTAGGCGGCGAGGTGCATTTTCTGGCTCTAGCAATGGCTTTTATTTTTAAGCAAGTCAATTTAACATTGTAAGAGTTCAGGAGAAATCTGTATCAGTTAAAATACATGACAGTGTTACACTGAACATATTTGTAAAATTGTCTTAATGGGTGGAGTTATTAGGAAGAAGAGAAGTCGTGTTTAATTTGACTGTTCGTTATATGGCATGAATAATGATAAATGGATATCAAATACCACTGAGGAACAAGAAAGAAATGAGATGATCAAATTAAGGAGATTTACATAAATGACCTCCAGGGGTTTTGAAAAGTTCCAGAGGCCTTAATTTGAAGCCCCTCTTTTTTAGTTCATTGTATCTTATGCTAGTTTATTTATTTATCCACACACAAATACATACACACAAATGCACATAGATACACTCCTTTTGGTTCATTGTTATCAGTGGCATAGAAACTGTCTGAAAACACTGCACATTCTTAGAGTTTTATTTTATTTATTAAATTTATATACCACCTCTCAGTGATGGAATTAAAATAATTTAACAACTGGTTATCTGCCCTAATGACAGGCTGGTTAGGTGTGGCTGGATGGCCATGTAACTGGGTGGGCATGGCCAAATCAATGTCACTCATCACACCCAGCCAGTGTGAATTGCCAATTTTTTCACTACCAGTTCGGGCACACTTCCGTAGAAGTTTCTGTGTGGGTGGGTGGAACCTGCCACAGCCACTATTTCCGGTTTGGCTAAACTGGGCCCAAGTGGGAGCAATCTACCTGTGCCCTCAGCCTTGCCTCCCATCCACTCTCCCTTTCCCCAAGTCTTGAGCCTATATGCAACACCTCCAGAAATGAAAGGATTAACCAATCCTCAGTTTCCTGGTGTAAATTTTCCCCTCTCCCAAGGAAAGGATGGGGAGAGACCAACAAAGCATTCTGCTCCCATCACCAAGGAAAGTAAGACATTGGAGGCTGATCTTATTTCACACCTGAGGTGGCAGAGGAAATAAATCCAACTGACTCCTCAGAAGCAATTTACAATTAAAAGCCCATTTGCACCCCAAAATAATAAATAAATAGCAGAAGGAGAAGGATTGACAATACTTCTGTGCAGGCAATCCTGAAAGAGATTAAGCTAAAGCTAGATTAACTCTTCCCTCCATTCCTTCCTTTTTTCTCCTCATTCCCATCTCTTTCCTTCCTTCCTTCTCTCCTTCCTTCCTTTGTTCACTCCTTCATTCTCCTCACCCATCTTTTTCCTTCCTTCCTTTTTTGGCTGTTTTCCGGGCCATTTTTGGGGTGTTTTCGGGTTGGTTTTTGGCTATTTTCAGGACATTTTGGGGGCTATTTTTCACTTGAAAAACAGGCAGGGGAGGGGCCAGCCAGTCATGGGATTTTGCCGAACTGGGAAGAATTTTAACAACCAGTTCACCTGAACCAGTCCGAACCGGCTGAATTCCACCTCTACCACCTCTCTCACGAATAAGGTGACTCTATTCAACTGATTTGTCTAACTGATTTGTTTAATAGCAACATGGGTTGCTATCCTCAAACAGAGAAAAGCGATCAGGTTAAAACAAACAAATAAAATATGATATATGAAGTGCTGTATGGATGTGATAAAAGCTAGGATGGCTTTTACGGACAGGAAAGCATAGAGGAACCCACCCTATGGGAAACCATAGCCGGTCACAAGCCCGGATAAATGGGGAGTGTTGGTTCCCGTGGCGACGGAACCGTGAAACAAGCTGAGAATCCAATGGCAGGACAACACACGGATAAACAACTCTGTAATCCGTGACATTCTGCCTTTGGCCTTCACAATGCAACGGTCACTGCCTTGTGGACGTTGACGTTTACGAAGATTAAGTCCAAGTAAGTCCAATGCCCTTGACTGAAAAATATCATTTTGTGTGATCATTTCAAAACAGAATACTTCTGTGGTGGATTCTCATCCATGTGAAACATAAGATAATTATCCCCATTGCTTCTCCCACTCCATTTCAAAAATCCTAGAGTTCCTGTTGCGCAGACTGCTACTCAAAATACTTCCCTCCTGGAGAAGGGTGGCATACAAATAAACCAAATACAATTTTAAATGTATTTAAATTGCCATCCCCACCGTTGGAAATAAATCCCACCAAATTCCTTCTGAGTAAACCAGCACCAAATGAAGTTTACCATGATTAATTAATTATATTAAATGTAACACACTTCAACAAGCAGAATTATTATTTTGGAAATAATTTATCCTTTAAAAACAAATAAATAGGAAGAATCACTGTGTTATTTTCACAACAAAATCAAATCACATCCGTTTAACTGTTTTTATAAACCTCCTTCTATTATATAGCTGGAAATCATTGTAATTAGTACTAATGCAATATAGATACTCACTTTACAAAAATAATTATTTTAAATCTATTCAATTAAAGAGTTTTTCTGAGGGTCAGTGTTTTAAAATTCCTACCTGTTTATGTGCTGAAAAAAGTTTATGCACATCACAAGACTATTAATGCAGTATTAAAATCTTCTCCCGACATCCAGGAAATCAGAATAGTTCCTTGAGGCCAAATGAATACAGTTGATAGGAAATATCCATCCCTCTTATGCTATAGCAAACTGCCTTTGAAGTTATTTAAGAAGTTTCAAACTTGCCTGTGGAAAGGTGAATCAGTGAGCAGCTATTTCAAGAATAAAGTGCATAAAAGTGTGGAACTAGGAACAGCTCTTCCATGGATTAGGGCATACTATTACCGAGCTCTTCACTATCTGTCGGAATTATCTCAATATACATAAGTTCATGTGTGTGTGTTTGTGTTCGTGTGTGTGTGTGTGTACACACATACACAGAGAGACAGACAGACAGACAGACAGACAGACAGACATAGAAATAGACAATACATATCTAAATAAGCAATAATGAACAGTTTAAACAGAAGCTGGGAAAGGATGGTCTTTCCTATACAAACATGCATATGCCCCTCCCACCCTGAAAATAATAATAATAGTTATGTTATGTAGCAATGTGCTGGTTCTTAAGGCCAGAGAATTAAAATCCAGTCCCTGAGCTGTGAAAAGAAGTTCTCATCTGGAATCACAGATGCATTTATTTATCTATTTATCTGGTATCTCACCTTTATTACTTTTACAAACAATTCTAGGCAATGAATGTATCCAACATACCTTCTTCCTCTTATTCTCCCCACAACAACAACCCTGTGAGGTGAGTTGGGATGAGAGAGAGAGTGACTGGGTCAAGATCACATTTTTGGCCAAGGTAGGAATTGACTTCTCAGTTTCCCAGTTTCTAGCCTGGTGCCTTAACCACTTGACCAAATGGGCTCACATTCTAGTTACACTAGGAGCTCTTAAAAAATTGTCAGTCTGACACTATAATGCATCCAGAACCATCCAACTTCTGCATCTTTTGTACTTTTAAACCAGGGGTGTCAAACTCAATTTCATTGAAGGCCACATCAGGGTTGTGTTTGACCTTGGGGGGCTGGGATGGGCATGGCCAGGGTGAGCATGGCCAACTCAACATCACTAATGTCAGGGACACTGGTGGTGACCCAAGTGCTCTGCCAATGAAAATATGCTCCTGAGGTCCATAGAGATATAGAGATAGACAGACTGCAACTCTCTGCTAGCAAAAATGGAACTTGTAAGGGCTTACCGTGCTCCATTTTCACTGGCAGAGGCACTGTGGACCAGTCCTTCACTGTTTCCATGGCGGACCCATGGGCCAGATCTAAGTACCTCATGGATTGGATATGGCCCCCGGGCCTTGAGTTTGACACCCTTGTAAAGGGAGAAATATACTGTATGCACTTAATAATGTATCAATAAATCATTTCCTTATTGACTGTGTTTCCTTAACAACACATGGACAAAAGAATTTAGTTATGTAATAAGCAGTAAATAAATAAAATAAACAGAAATAATGATTTACTCTAATTTTCTGAGTTTGATGACACACTGAGTGTGAACTAACTACCTAGGCTTTGTGCAACATGCTGAGCTGAAATATGTTTGGCAACTTTACAGTTCTATGTACTGCACAAACACAGTTCTAGAACTGTTTTGCAGAGATTTCAACACTCAGAATCTCTCCCTCAATATTTCCTGTCTGTGTTACCTACTCTCACATCAAGTAAATAGGTAGCTTGATTACATTATTGCTGAATCTGTAAACTAGATTGTTTTATACTTACCGTAGGTTCTACGGTGTATTCTTTGCTTTTTTTGTCATGATTAATATGAATAATTTACATCAGTTTGTAAATATTAGTTATGCTGATAGCAATTTACTAAACAGACAATTAACCAGATTCAAGAAAAAAATTGAATCAACCAGATTCAAGAAAAAAATTACATTATCATACAGTTTCCTGGTGATTTTGGTATCATTAAAGATCAAGAATACTTGATCCGTACTTGGCTGTAGATATAAAAGGCTGTAGGCTTCACACATGCAGAGGCTTTCAAGTGTTTTCTCTGACTTCCCTGGAATAATGCATAACTTGCATGGAATGCATTTTTCCCATTTATTTAGCATATGGCATCTACAGAAGTCACACAATCACTGATACGCAACACTAATAAAACACATTATACATACAAACACAATATATGTTTAAATGAAACACACAAACACACTACACAAGATAAAATATTAAATTAAGGTAAAACCATGATAATATGCAGCCATAGAATTGCAATGGGATAGATTCGATATCTAAGGAAGCTAATCATTGAAATGCTTCTGGTGAGTCTGTGATGAGATCATCCCAAGTGTCTTGAAATGAATTTCTCCAATTCACTTTGAAGGACAAATCATTATCATTCTTCATGGCAGTAATTATTATTACTATTCTTAAAAACAGATAGAGGAAGGTAGGGATGGTTCATCTCCCATCTTCCTATGCGGACAAGGAAGGTCTTGTTGGGCTGACTGCACTTCCAGCTCTATTATAGAGTCTAATTACATCATTAAATGAAATCTGTATACAAGAAATCATGCTTAATGTGAAATCAAATTAGATGCCTTCATGGAGCACACAGGGACATTGAGTGGGCCTTGGTGATGTCTTTCTTTCACCCAATGTTATTTAATCAAGCAGATTTTTCCCATGCATGAAGGAAGAATTATCTTCAATTATTCCTTTCCTCCCCCTCCCCCCTCCCCTTTCCCCCTCCCCTTTCCCCCTCCCTTCCCCCTCCCCTTCTCCTTCTTCACAAAGCTATAGATTTCTTAGAAAATGACCTTCATGGGAAGGAAAGAAGTGCAAAAGAGAGTTTCTGAATGATTGTCTTTTCTTTTCCTTCTATGGACATGCTCCCACTTGATCAAATATTTCTGTACATGGTGACTGCATCATAATTATTAACAGTTTATTGGTGTTTCATAGCCGATATGCATAGTTAGATTCACCCCAGGCTGTGGTGTTAATCGTTATCAAAATCAGCCTCTCCATAAGGAATAGCACAATGATCCTACACAGTTATGTGATTGAATATACTCAGTCTTTAGAACTGAAATCTTCAGAAATTTGAAAGTAAGGTTTCTCAACATCACTAGTTTTAAAAACAGCACCTTTGAAAAAAAATCTCTTACAACTTCCTTTAATAATTATTGGCATAGCTTCTGAGTCTGACCAATGTGCTTTCTTTCCTTTGCAATTTCTTCTAAATGTGTTTCATTTAAATACAAAGTAGCCTAAATAATGTTTGTTCTTTTTAAAACTTTTTAGCTTATAAAAGAAATAAAAGCTTCTGCAGATGTTGTTTAAGGTGAATGATATGAGGCAGAAGCATCATTCATTGCCAAAATTCTTCTTAACCGTAGAGCCCACATTGGCATATCATGACATTTTACAGTAAAAGAAATATGAGGCATAATTTCTGTACATCTTTAGTCTCGTACTGCAGTGTTGTTGGACTCCACCTCCTATCAACACTGACCATTAATTATGATGTTTGGGATTGAAGGTTATGAGCAGATATGGCCTTTAAAGGAAGATAATGTTGTTTTGTTCATTACGTTTTCAAAACTGATTGCAAATTCTCAGTATGACTTCTGAACACAGACTGATCTCAATGCAGAGACTGCTGAAAAGAAAATGTATTCATGGTAAATATATTTTGCACTATTTTCAGAACTGGTAAATTGCAAGGACCTTGTACTCAGGCTTTATAACAGAAAGTGCTCTTTTCTCCTATTCACAGCTGCAGATGTATTGCTCTTCAAATGAAAGGGGAAATATTTACAAGGAGAATTCAGTGCTTGAAACAAGAACCATAAGTAGACAATTCATATATTGTATGCAGTTTACCACAAAAATTTCTGTTGCTAAGTGAGACCGTAGTTAAGTGAGTTTTGTCCCATTTTATGAACTTTCTTGCCACAATTGTTAAGTGAATCACAATTGTTAAGTTGTTAAGTTGTTAAGTTAGTAGTATGTTTGTTGAGAGAATCTAGCTTCCTCAATGAGTTTGCTCATCAGAAGTTTGCAAAAGGTAATCACATGACCTCAGGATACTGCAACCGTCATAAATACGAGCCAGTTGCCAAGCATTCAAATTTTAATCATGTGACCATGAGGATCCTGCAACAGTCATAACAGACATGGGTTTCTGCTGGTTTGCCCTGGATCACAAAACCAGTAATGGCGGTGGCAGGAGGCTCTGCCCACCTGCAATGCGCTCTACATGGGGCAGCCCCTGAAGAGCATTCAGAGACTTCAGCTTGTCCAGAATGCAGCCGCGCGAGTGATTGTGGGTGCACCCCGGTACACCAACGTTACACCTATCCTCTGCGAACTGCACTGGCCGCCCGTTGGTCTCTGGATACGCTTCAAGGTGCTAGTTGTCACTTATAAAGCCCTTCATGGTATTGGACCTGGGTACTTGAGAGACTGCCTGCTGCCAATTACCTCCAACAGACCTATTAGATCCCACAGAGTAGGCCTCCTCCGAATCCCATCTACTGGCCAATGCCAATTGGCTACCACCTGGAGGAGGGCCTTCTCTGTGGCTGCTCCGGCCCTCTGGAATGAGCTCCCCGTGGAGATTCGGACCCTCACCACCCTTCAGGCCTTCCACAAAGCCCTTAAAACCTGGCTGTTCCGACAAGCCTGGGGTTGATGAATTCCCGTCACCGCTCGAACTGTGTGGTTGTTGATTGTTTTTAAATTCTTTTTGTAGTTGCTTGTTTGTTGTTTTTCCCCTTGTCTGTATTCCCTCCCTTTGATTTGTTAGCCACCCTGAGTCCCTCCGGGAATAGGGCGGCATATAAATGCAATCAAATCAAATCAAACCTGCCCAGATGCTTCTGCAGATGCACAGAAGCATCACGTAAGCGAGTGAGTGCACATGAACAAACTGGTAATAAAATAAATTGAAACCCACTACTGAGTCATAAATGTGAAAAATGGTCAGAGGTCCCTTTTTTTTTCAGTGCCATTATAACTTTGAGTATAACTCAAATTACTACTAAATGGTTGTAAGTCAAGAATTAGCCATATATATGCTGACAACACAGTACCTACAGGCAGTGGTGGGATGCTGCTGGTTGCACAACCGTTTCGGTGAGCGCATGTTTTCCATGCATGTGTGCTTTGCACACGCGTGCAGCACTGAAAATGGGGCATTTGGAAGCTCAGCTGCTTACCTTCCAAGTCAACAATGATAAGTAAAATAGTTGGGGTGAAATCAGCTGTGCTACGCAATTGAGATGAGCTAGAAAGCAGGAAATAAAGAACATTATACAGCAGGGACGGGACCAGCTGATCATCAGATCGAACTGGTTCATTCCCAGCTGATCGTCAGAGCTACCAGTTTGCCTGAACCGCTCCAATCCCACTCCTGCCTACAGGTTGTCTTCAACTGATGACTACAATTAGGAACAGGATTTCTATTGATCAGTATAGGTGCTCATTAAGTGAGTTATGCCCAACTTTATGAGCTTGTTTGCCATGGTAGCTAAGTGGATCACTGCAGTTGTCAAGCTAACTGCATAGTCCTTAAGCAAAACCAACTTCCCGCATTGACTTTGCTTCTTGAAAACCAGCTGCGAAGATTACAAATGGTGATCACATGACTTCAGGACCTGCAACTATCATAAATACATGCTGGTTGCCAAATGCCAAAGTTCTGATCACATGACCATGAGAATGTTTCAACGCTCGTAAATGTTATTAAAGGAGCGGGTCATTAAAACCCTTGATGTAAATCACTTTTTTTTCAAGTGGTCACTAAATGAATTGTTGTAAGTCAAGGCCTACCTGCACTACATTTAGAGGTCTATTGTACCTTTATGGGATAGTGGGTCACATCACTGAACAGTTGTATAAAAGAACTGCATGAATACTGATCTGACAACTTCTTCTGACCAGTTTGACTGAGTCTTAACACTTCTATGGGTCCATTTTAAAGCCTTTATCAACTGGGGAAGTAATTACTGGAATGCCCTGGTTACACATATGTAGCACCAGAATAATGGAATTTACACTGAATCTCTATCAGTTCAAACAATAAGGCTGGTAACTTAAAGGATGTGGACTTTTCAATAGGGGTCCCCCGCTTTGGTAGCTTGTAATTGACATGTACCAGGCCCAACAAATAAATTGTCAAGTAGATTAGGAATCCTAATTGGTTTATTTTAGCCTTTAAATGAGCTAGGACCCTATAGGGCTCCTGGGTCTGCAGGATGCTATTCAGTATGAATTGTTCCTATTGTTTCCTTTCATAGTTGTTTTATTGTATTTGGCCAGGTTATATAGCTCTGTTAAATAAATAGCCAATAATTGTCTGGCATGGCTGATGTCAACAGACTGCTGATATCCTCACTGCACTGAAGTAGAAAATGAATTGAGAATCTTGTGAATGGCCTTTATCTGGAACTACTAATACAACAAAAATAGAAAATTAGAATTTCATATTATTTTGCCTGGATAGTAGTTTGATATTCAACATTGTTATTATTTTATGTAAATAACCTACCATAGCAGGGAGCCTTTGCAAGCTTGACATGATTAGTTCCAAGGTTGTTTTTGTAATGAGAACAGAACCAAGTTCTTCGATATAAGGTCACAGTGTGTTCTTTTCAAGTTGAATTACCTTTATTAACGTGATTTTCAAATACCCCTCTGTGGAGTCTCTTACAATTGTTAACTAGCTTCTAGTGACCAGACCATTATGAGAAGGGAGAACTGTACTTACTGGTTCATTTAAATACATCATTCACCCATATGATTAGGATTCCTAAATAAAAAAAATGACATATTACCTTTTCTTCTCCTCTTCCCTCCTCTCCTTTCTCCTCCCCACCTTTTCCCTTTCCCCTTTCCCTGTTCATACTGCAATGAGTACGGGGAAATATGAAAATAGATTGATGCAATTATGAAGTTTTTAAAAAATATAATACCTACACAGGATGGTGTCATTCATATTTTTAATAATTTAATCCTCTCAAATTAATCACAGTTTGAATTATCCAATTCCTTTGCATCAAGTGAAACTCTTGCTACATCTTTCTCTTTCCTCCTAACATTTAAAAATTGCAAAAGTTAGTTGGGTGAAAAAGTTGCTTCACCTTCACTAGATAGAAACACACTGTTCTGAAAATCATATCCCTCTGCCTGATGTCTAAAGAAGCAAAGTTAGATTGACCCTATCCTCATCTTATAATGCCAGCTCCAGGATTGAGGTACCTTGGATGTAATAGATTCCTAAAGATGATGTCTGCATCTGCCATCTTAATTTTCCCAAAATATAGCACCACAAATTAATATTTTTTCAGAAAATAAGTCATATTTTCTCTGTGTCATCCATTAAAAATAATTATAGGAATCATATTACAATATACCCACTTATTTTGGTTATTCTTCTTCCAAAGATTTCCATGTGTTATTTCTGCTTATTCAATACTCTAATTCACGATTGTTCAACTTTGGAAGACCCGTGGACTTCAATTCTCAGAATTCCTCAGCTAGGAATGCTGGGAGTTGGAGTCCACAAGTGTTAAAGTTGTCAAGGTTAGACACCCCTGCTCTAATTAGGTTACGACTCAAGCATCTTTAGAGCAATAAAAACCTAAAAGAAATTGTTATAATGATGCTTCAGTTTTTCCAATGTATGCCTTGTTTGTTCAGAACAAAAGGATAACTTGTTATATCAAATATGTTACATCCAAAATAAATAATCTTTGGCTTTGAATGAAATGCTTTGCTCTTCTGTTCCCTCCCTCCTTTAGAATATGTCTCAATGAAAGTAAAATCATCTCTGAATCAAGGGTTTTAATAACTCACTTCTTTAATAAAATGGTACTCTAGCTAAACACAAATACTGTGTTATTACTGTTACCTATCATCACCACTTAATAATCAGTACAATCTACTAAAATAAAGATAGAACATTTATAGGAATACAATCTAAAGGCATGATTATGATTGATTAAAACAGATATTTACTGGTAGTTTTGACTTACAATCACAATTGTGCCCAAAATTTCTGTTGCTAAGTGAGACAGTTGTTCAGTGAGCCCCATTTTATGGCCTTTCTTGCCATAATTGTTAAATGAATCACTATAGTTGTTTAGTAAAATAGTTATTAAGTGAGCCTGGCCTCCCCATTGACTTTGCTTGTCAGAAGGCCACAAAAAGTGATCACATGACTTCAAGACATTGCAATCATCATAAATATGAACCAGTTGCCAAGCATCCAAATTTTGATTATGTGATCATGGGTTTGCTGCAATGGTTGTGCGACTAATGGTCTTAAGCCCCCCCCTTTCTTTGCTGCCACTTTGAAGTTTGGTCAGTGTTGTGACTCAGCAGATGTCTTCTGTGAGTCTTTTTGGGATACAAGATTCATTATGCAGCTGGGGCTTGTTAGGGGCAGGTTTGGAGATAAAAGGATGGATGCTGCCACGGCCCAGTTGCAGGAGTCAACGTTCCTTCGTGCGTACAACATTGCTTGATACACTTGGATAAGTGCTTTGGTGTTTCCTGTAACCCTGATTCATGGCTACACTTGGAGAAGTGCATTGCTTGTAAGAGTTGTTTTGTTTTTCATTCCGTTATCTAGTCAGAGACTGTATTTATGTTATTTTTGGGCTCGAAGCCAGTTTGAACTGAGAACTGATAAAGAAAGTTCCTTTTAAGTTTATTCGTCTTGCCGTTTGTTAAGAGTCATGAAGGGGGGGACAGAACAGGTCACTAACCGAATGGTTATAAGTCAAAGACTACCTGTAAATGTTCCTTTGTAAATAAACGGCTAGGGAAATGAGGTATCAGATAACAGATCAGTTCCAAATACATGGAAACAGGAAATTGGGAAATCAGATTCTGGTGAAAATTCCTGCAGCATCCTTTCCTCTCAATTTCTCTCCTTTGCTTCAATGGAGAGCAAAGTGCCCTCATTGATACCAGAGCAATATGGACAATAAGCCGAGGTGGTGCAGTGGTTAAATGCAGCATTGCAGGCTACTTCAGCTGACTGCAGTTCTGCAGTTCGGCTGTTCAAATCTCACCGGATCAGGGTTGACTCAGCCTTCCATTCTTCCGAGGTGGGTAAAATGAGGACCCGGATTGTTGTTGGGGGCAATATGCTGACTCTGTAAACCGCTTAGAGAGGGCTGAAAGCCCTATGAAGCGGTATATAAGTCTAATTGCTATTGCTATAATAAGTCAAATTCTTAGGAATTCTGGAGAACTGATTATCTATGGATTCTACTCAACCTCAGAACTGACAATAAAATACCACATTTATTAGTGAATTGAGCTGGATGCCCTTGACTGGATCATATCCACAGGTGGTATTCTGCTGGTTTCAACTGGTTCACCCAAACCGATAGTGGAAATAATGGGTGGATCCCCCCTCTCTCCTTGACCTAGTTCTATGCCATCCCATTTAAGCACATTTTCAAGCCAAAGTGCATGCGAGGAAGGTATAGTCTCACATTTGTGATAGGGAAGGTAAGTGAATACCACCCCTGATCGGTGTTTCCTCTTGCTAACTGAACTGATTGCTTCATGGCCACCAACTTCAATCAGCAAAATCCTGAGACTGGGGCGGGGGTAGGGAGTTATAAATAAATATTACTTGACAAGCTTAAGTTTTGGAAACTTTTGGCATTTGTTTTTATTTAGAGGCTTGATTGTACACTAATTAAAGAAATAGTTTGACAGTATAACACATTTGTATTTCCATGGAATTAAAAAGCATGTCAAGGTAATTTAAGAAGATTTCTGGGAAATAAAATGCTGGTGTCACAAAGAAAGAAAGAAAGATGGCTTCATTAACCGAGATATAGAGTCATTTTAAAATCCATCTTACTTCATGAAGAGCTGGGAAGTAAAAGATAACCACTTACAACAAATATGACATGTCATGCAACAGCAAATTTTACATTTTTTAAATATAATTAGACATTTTTTAAGGAGACAAGGAGAAAGTAGAGGTGGAAGTCTTATAAATGAGTATGCAATAGGCAGGCCTATCTCGTTGCAAAATTGTCTTTAACTTTGTGGGCTTGCAACAATACCTGAATATTCCTGGAGAAAGAAAAGCACTTGATTTAAGTGCAATCTACTGGTTTCTTTTCTACTACAGCATCCTGACTTGCTCACCATAAAGCAGCCAAAGGTCCACAGAACTTGAGAGTAGCTTTAAGTAGACATAGAATAAACATAGTGGTATAAATTTTTGTTGAAGAAGAAAAGGAAACATGGGAATTCCTTATATTTCTGAATATGAAATACTGGAGTTGGGATCTGATGTGAGTAAAGTAAATCACAAATAGACAGATGACATCCAGTTAAGAGTTACTATATTTGATCTGCAAAAATACAGATGAACACTAGACGGTATGATAGATACAGAAAAACTGAACATTCTGCTGCCACCTAAGAATTTTTATAGATAGATAGGTAGAAATCTTTATTGGCCAAGCATGATTGGACACATAAGGAATTTGTCTTTGGTGCACATGCTCTCAGTGTACATAAAAAAAACAAGATACATTCATCATGAATCATAAGGTACAACATTTAATGATAGTCATAGGGCATAAACAATCAGGAACAATCAATATAAATCGTAAGAATACAAGCAACAAAGTTACAGTCATACAGTCATAAGTGGGAAGAGATAGATACTAGGAAGAATGAGAAAAATAATAGTAATAAAATCTTAATAAATAATTTGACAAGTTGTCAAATAAATAAATAAATAAATACATTGTGGAAATTAGTTGTTTAACAGAGTGATGACATTTGGGAAAAAGCTGTCCTTCTGTCTAGTTGTTCTGGTGTGTGCAACAACGACTCTATGGCGTCGTTTTGAGGGTAGGAGTTGAAACAGCTAATGTGCAGCATGTGAGGGGTCTGTAAATATTTTTACTGCCCCCTTTTTGACTCGTGCAGTATACATGTCCTCAATATATTATAGTCCAGATATGATAGTCATCAACAATTTGAAAGCATACCTAGTAACATCCTAATGGCCAAAGACAACCTGCTTTTGTCCATTCCAAATATTGGGTAGTGAGATATCAATTCCCAGGACTAGGAAATTAAATTGCTCCGGTAATCCTTCCCAATATTAATGATTGCAGCTCTTCTGCACTTGAAGGTACATGGCTATGGCAAACAGTCAAGCTCAGTCTTTATCTACCTTCATCATTCTTCATGCATAATGAATAAGCTCTAAATACATAATTAATGCATGTGCAGGGCAGGGGCAGGGGCAAGGAGAAATGAATCCTTGGCCTGCTCAGAAAGATTCGTATCAGTTGCTCAGATTGTGTAAGGGCTTTCATTTTACATTCTGCACATGTTGTTAACTTTTTAATTTCCTGTGACACAAGCTAAGACTGCCCAGAGCCTTACAGATCTAGAGAACTCCTTCAAAATAATTATATTCAGCTGTTCAAAAAAAGAAGTTGCTTGTCAGAGGTTTTGACAGTCTGGCCCGTACAGTGCTAAATATAGTTGTTGCTGGCTAGCTGGCTGGCTGGCTGGATAGCTGGCTGGGTTGTTCTTTGTGTGTTTTCCTCCCCGCACCCTTTCACCTGATGAATAAGATTGTTTACTACGGTAATCAGTGCAACTTTACTTGCTGGTTGAAAGATATTTATACAATCTTGAATAATTCAGGTAATTAAGCCAAGCCAAGGTGGATCCATAAATACTGTGAATAAGGGTAATTCTAGTCTTGCATCTTATTGTGAATACAGGTCCATGAGTTAGCTGTCCCATCTGAATTTAAATCTAAGAAAAGCACCAGTATCTATGCTGTCTGACAGGCATAGCATTCAACCTTTCCAAACATCTATAACAGCTACCATTAATCTGAGAGGTCATTGCACATGCTTTGAATGCCAAAAATTCAAAGCTCAATCCCAGGTTTGGCTAAGTAAAAGTATTTGCGATAGGATGACTGAAAAATGTACCTGTTTGATGTCTTACAAGGCAGAGAGTTGAAATATTATTCAAATTTATGTATATATTTTATAGCCTGTATGTTCTCCAAGAAATACACAACAATACAATGTCTATGGAGATTCTCAGTCATCCAGGTCATGGTCGTCCCAAAGGTTATTTTTCAAGAGGAAACTGGACTATTTTGTTTTTCTTTGAAGATGTTTCAGTTCTCATTCAGGAAGCTTCTTCTCTCTGACTTGATGGTGGGGAATGGGAGGATTTATCTTCCTTCTGCAGGATGTTTTCTGCCCTGTGTCCCTTCACTGTTGACCACAGGTGCAGGCTGTTAAGGATGAGTCTGTGTTGTCCGTATCTCAAACTGAAGTGCAAATGGTTCCTGTAATCTGCAAGTTTTCTGCAAATCAGTTCATATTCCCACACCACTCAAAGCGTGTTCATCCCAAAATGCATAGCTACATGTCTATGGAGATTCTTAAAAAAAAACTTTCTGCAGGAAGCATAGCTCCACAACACAGTCCTTTCAGCAGTTTCAAAAAGGCTCCACGCTCATTTGCACTACTCAGATGACCCAGATAAACCTCAAAGAGGCCTCAAAGAGTCTCTAAAAAAGTACAAGTGATCAGCTGTCTGCAAGGAATTCCTTCCGTTCCCCACCATCCAATCAAAGCTGAAGAACTTCTTAGATGAAAAGTAAAATGTCTTCAAAGAAAAACAAGTTGCTTCTTGAAAAAGCAACTTTGGGACAACAGTACAATAAAGTTTCTATTGTCCCCATGTTATCCTCATATAATTCCTGTGCTATATTTAAAATGATCAAAGGGTATTTTATTTGAAGTTTAGGACCTAGAATACAGTTATTATCCAGAAAGAAGATATGTAGCCCAAGCTCTCTCACATTTTTGTCTTTGCACCTTTTTAAAGAATGAGTACTTGCTGGTCCTTCTCTTTTATTTGCACATCTATCACCTCATTACTTTCTTTCTTTCTTCAATCTGACTGCCAAGTCTGAAAAGAAGTTGCAATCTGTGTTCATATGAATTCCTATAATATTCTTCATGCGGTTCAAGTACTCAGTTCACACCAAAGTAAAAACTGCATGTATTCTTTCTGGATGATAACTGTTGTCAGGCCTGGAAGCCATCTTTTACATTAGACCTTCAGGCCTGCCACAGTTAATGCTGTGGGGAACTAGGAGAGAGGATTATATGGAGTGGGATAGATATAATCAAAATAATATTCCTTTCTCAGAGAGTCAAGGACCTTATCCTGCACCTGGAGTGGTGTGACTGGAAGGCATCTCCAGTTGAGATGGTGCCTGATTGGACCATGTGATGGACATGTAGCTGCTGGGCAGGGACTTGAACTTTCATTTGGGTGGGGAAAACCTGGAAATTTTCAAATTCAGGTTTTCCTAGATGTGCCAATATGACATCTCTAACAAAATGGAACTTTGGGGAGCCTCAAGCCTTGGAGTTTTTTTCGTTAGGGGTGTTACTTGGAACTCTGACTGTATTATAGGTTCTAAAATTCAAATAAGATACCTTTCAGAGATTTTTTTGATCAACATAAGAATCAAGGAATGATAATAATGGACCAAATAAATGCAAAGGACTATGATCTGACACTTTTTCTTACTCTCATAATAGGTTCCTAAGTTGAGATTCCTGGGAGCAATGGTCTTAACATATCTGAGTGTGGTAGATAGTAGACATATGCCTGCATTGTGGAATATGGTGTAAATGCATGAAGTTCGAATCTGCCTGGGACTTATATTGGCCTGGAGATCCTTGTGTATCTAAAAATCACTTGTTTTAACTTACTTATTCTGAAGAGATTTGGGCCACAACTGTTCAGTAGAATCATGTGAAAGGACTAAAGTTACCTCTATTTACCAGTTATATTTAAATAGTAGTGACTTTTCTGACCATAGTTGCAGTGTTGGTGCAAGAGCTTCATTGGAAATTACTTTGAGGGAAACACACTGTCTATCTAGCTTGGTCCACCTTGTGTACATAGCCAAGAGGTTCCTGGTGTTATCTTCATGAAAAGATAAAGATGATAATTATGATGATATTGTTAATGTTATCCATTCAGTCATGCCCTCCTCTTGGTGATTCCATGGGTCAGGTCTCTCGACATCTTCCAATCTAGTACTATTTCTTTGAGTTCTTCTGTGTTCTGGCTGGTGTTAGCTATGATGGTGTCCAGCCACTGTATTCTTTGGCAGCCTGTTTTCCTTTTATGATTATTATAAGAGCTAAAGTTGATTTATGGCTGACATATTTACCAAGAAACTCTTCTGGGGCATCAGCATCTTTTTAAAATTATGGGTCAGAGTTAGCCCATTTCTTAAAAACAATTTGCTACATATTTTTTGTCTCTCAGAACTAAACATTTGGTGTATCTAACCCCTAAAATTGGGTATGTGGGAAATTACATTCAACTGAGGCTTCAGATTTTTTACATTTTAGCTGCTATGTTAAATGCACCGTATTGTACATAATTCTTAAGATTATTTTTTTATCTTGCAAAGTTATATTGAAGCATAATTATATGACCCCATAGTATCACCTCCAGGGACATATTTCTGTTCCTGTTTCACTAGAAACCTGTAGGAAATATACTGTCTTTGGAAGTTCCATTGAGTGCTCTAGTAAGCTGACATTCTTCTGATAGTGGGACTGCATTCATGAGAAAAAGCAAGATTGGATGCTAGATCTGGTCCAGCAAAATCTCTCCAGAGGAAGGATTGTTGAGATAAACCTATGTGCGTACCAGACAGCAACTTCTCATGAGTCGACCACATGAATTGTGGACTTATGAGTTGAGTGGCTAGGAGTCAAGGAATATCATCTAAGATGTCATATTTATAATGAAGCTTCTTAAGGACAAAAACATGATCAAGCCTAACTTCTTAATGTTTGTATTGTATTGTTTTATTGTTAATTGTTTTGGGAAGATTAACACTGTTTGGATCAGCAAGTTTTTATTGTGTTCACTGGATAAGTTCCCTTCTCCTTGGAGAAAGAATTTTTAAAAATACGATGTTAAAAGTTTTGAAAAAAATATTATTTTTTGGATTAAAGAACAACAGATGCTTGGGATATGGATTTTGAGAAGTTAACAATGTATTAAGGGTCCAGATGGATTTGGATTTATAAATTTGAATTAATTAGAAGAATTTCTTCCCCTGGGATATGGCAATTGTTTGGCTTCTTTTTCAAAGAGGAAATATAGTAATGAGACTTTGTGTTTGACCCTAAAGGACCTAGAGGATAATATATTTGTCCCATTAATAAAGACTATAGAAAAAAGATTTGATAAATATTTTTTAATATTGGCCATTTAGATTATTGGATATTATAAATAGATTGGGTATTAATAAAATCACAGGAAAAGAACAAGATACAGCAGATAAGTTTGAAATTAATGGGCATGTGGATTTAAAAGAGTCCAGGCAATGAGAAAAATATGGAGAAGGCTGTATTGGATATATAAATGGAACTGGTGGGTGTTTCTTTGCTTTTTTAATTTAATTACCTGTAAACTGATTTGAATAGCCTTCTCTGGCTAAATGTACAAGTGAGGTCTGTGAATGTCTTAAAATACTTTATGAGAAGTGATTTCTAATAAAAGACAAGTTTTCTTACTGGATATATAAAAACAGTCTGAGATTTGACTAAAAGTTTGTCAAAATTCTGAAATATTCTTGAGACATAAAAAGAGATGACAAGAAATCAAACTCTGGGACTATAATTGAAGGGGCTAACAATTAAGAGGGTTAAAACTCCAGAGAAAGAATGCAGGGTTGCATACTCCATCAGGTTTAAAATAGAGAATTAGCCATATTTGGCTTTCCTTACTGGACTTTTGATGATAAAGAATGAATGATGAGGCTTTAGGATTTTGTTTTTTTTAAGTTAAGAGATGAGTTACAGAGTGAAGGGAACTATGTTCTATTAGAAAACTACTAGTGATAAACTACTAAAATAGTTTTCATTTGCTGGGAGAGGGAGAAATTACTTCTTTTTCTTTTCTAAGCTTCTTTTCCTTTTCTGTATTTTGATAATAGCTTTTATCTTTTATTTGTAAATCTTAAAGAAATTATTTGAAAGAAAAGAAAACATACGTCTTATCCACTGAGTTTAAGTAACATTTAAAGTCGGAAATGAGATAAGCTCATGCCAATGTCAATGAGAGACGCCTCAGTTGTTAAAAATTGAGATTACCAAGAAGCAAAACTTCAGCCTGAACTTCAGTAGGTGTTCATAGCTTTCTTCTGCTTGGTATCTTCAGATGTATTGATACTATACTAAATACCAAAATTTAAAGCCCTCATTTATTTAGAAGGAAGTCATTATGTTAGCCTGACAGGAATGAATAACTTTCTTCTAGATACGATGCTCCTTTTTTATATATTACAAAATCTAAACAGCATGTAAATATTGATGACAATCCTGAGATCTGACATTGTTAGGAAACAAGAAGGAAACCTTCTACCATATGCAGTGGTGGTTATTGGAAATGTATTGGAAATAAATCTATCAAATATTTCAGGAAATTTTAAAAATTAAATTTGATTGAAACCACATATATTTTTACTAGTGTTGAAAGTCCTAAAATTGGACACAAATCATCTCGGAGAAAATATGTATGGCAGTCAATCCATCAATCAATCTCAGTATTAATGAAAAGTATTACAATCTACTAAGATACATGCTGGTAGTGAAAGGAAACATTGGCAAAACATTGGAAAATTGAAATCCTGGAAAAAATTCAAGAATGGGAGGCCCAATTTATAAAATACACAGTGATAATAAAACTGGATATATTCATTATAAAAACTTAACTAAGTTCAAGTATCACACTTAAATGGGAAGGCAGGTTTAGAGCTTTTTAAATAAAAAAAAGTTAAGAGATTCATTTAAAAATATCAGATGAAATGAACTATCATTCCTTTTTTATTTAGTTAAACTTTTACACACAAACAAACACACACACACATGTAACTATCTCCACTGTTTCAAGAAAAATACAAATACTTCAGTGATGATTAATGTAGAAGGGAAATAATAGAATAGAATATTAATAGAAGGGAATAGAAGGGAAAAATAATATTGACAGTTCCTCATTGAAGTTATCTTTAAAGTTTTACATTTTACTTTATTTTATTTCAGAATTTCACTTATGCCATTCATTTGCAATTCAGCCAAGAAAACAAAGGGAAATAATCAATAATTGATATTACTTGATTTTGGTAGAATTTCTGAAATAATGAAATACTCTTCTCCCCCCTCCCCCCCCCCCAAAAAAAAGAAAGCTAGGGGAAATAATTTAAATGGTGTAGAAAAAAATCAGAACTATAATGCTTTTTAGTTCAATTGTTGTGCAATTTATAACCCTTAGGATATATTTAGAACAACTTGCAGTATAGATCAGAAGGAAAAGGAAGAAGCTTCTAAGCATATCTCCCAAAAGTGCAAGGCGGGATTGTATAATGTAGATAATTAAAGCAGTGGATATGCACATCTAAAATGTTTACCAGAGCTATACAGGACAGCAACAGAACCCTTGCAGGCAGCCTAAAGCAGGAACTTAAATGTCATCACAGGAAAAAAAGATGAAAGGCACAGTGTACTATTAGCTGACAGTAACAGGTGATGGTAAATCATTAACTCTCCCTTCCTGAGTTTATGGTATAAAGTGATTAAATCAGAGAAGTCCTAAAATGATGGCAGGTGATTCCAGGGGCAAATATAGCTTCTTTCCTTGTCCAAAGTACTGAGCACAAATTATTGCTCTGAACAAATAAGAGAGAGGGGAAATCAATAATCAGCAACAACCAGGAAAAGGAGTCAAAGGCAGCATTAAATCATAGAGCTAAAAAGTTAGTGACAAATTAGATGGATATGCCTGAAGTCAGAAAACGTGTCTTGGTATGTGCTCTTTTCTTGAGACCTGAATGTATTTAGAAAGAAACATTCTAATAGCCAGGTTGTCTCCAAAATTCCAAGTCATGAAATAACCATATATACATTTGATGAAGTATCTACTTGAAAGGTCTGATGGACTTCAACTAAGTATTTTTCATAATGTATAAGTAATTATTAGGAAGGGATGAAGAATTGGCATATGGGGCAGTGGCTTCTATAGGGGGACAAAGGGTCAGGCGGATAAAAATAACATCAGGGTGCTGCTATGAACACTATAAACCTTTTCTATGGCATTGCAGTGTTGCCCAACCTGTTACATCCTGTTCACAAGAGATGGAGGCTTGCATTACATCCTCCGAGTCTGCAGGTGTAGCTGACATTAAAACTTTTCTATCAGAATATCCACTTGGGTCTTGAATACATAGAAGTATCTGAAAAATCAGCAGTTTCTGAATTTGGGGGATTTGCCAGTTGGAAATGATCCATGAAAATACATGTACTGAGGGAACATAGGTTAGAAAAAGGATGCACACATGAACATTTGTACAATTCTTTTTCTGCACAGTTTCAAATGAAAACCAAACAAATATTTATCATGTGGTCCAAGCCAAGAATACACGCGAAAATAAATGTGCTGGAAACGTAAGGGAACAATGCAAAGGGGACAATGTAAAACTATGCAAAACAGAAAGAAAAGAACAAAGCAACTAAAAACAATTAAAAATATAAAATCCTGAGCCAGAACAGGAAAACTCAATTAAAAAAAAAAGAAATTGGCAGATGTACCCATTTCTTTCAATAACTATAAATTCAAAATAAACTGCATGTCCAAATGTGTGATGACAAAGAAGATATTTGATAACTTTGTGTGCATTTTAGAACTCAGAATATCTCACAATGGATTACAAGCTCCAACTAATACAACTATAATATAAAATCTCTTACATTTAGAAAGCCCCCAGGCATTATGCATATTCCAAACCAGTCACTAGTATGTGCAAAAGTAAATATGGGTAATAATTAAACACATCTAAACCACCTAAAAATGCACTGAAACAATTCTACAGCTAATACTACAGCTATTGCCTGCCTAAAGGGGGGGGGGGATCTATTCTTCTAGGTAGGGATATCACTATTAACCACCACCTCTCATCCTTCTGCAAAGCCTGATATTTATTTTATTGCATGTAGGTTCACATAGAAGGAAAGCCGAAATGCACAAGTTGCATTTACTGAATTATCCTAATTTAAAGAATATAGTATTCAGTCCAAGAATAGCAAGTTGTTGTTAGCAAGTTGTTTAAAGGTTGGCTTCTATCTGTTTTGTCACTCCAATTTTTGAAATTAAGCATTAGTTTTATTAATAGTTTTACTAATAATGTTTATGTCCTATTTCTGCAAAACCCATTTTCTGTTTCTTTCTATGCTCTGGGACACGATCTTTGCTGCTCATAAGAAGTCAGATATATTTAACCTTCTTGAACTTTCCAAATTAAGTTAATTTCAGATAAATATTTCTCTGACAAATCTGAAGAGAAGCAGAAAACTCTCCAGTTGGAAGTAACATATTCAAAAATAAACTTTAAGTCCCTATTCAGATTAGTAAAGAAAAGTTTTAATTATAATTACAGCATGTTCATATCAGTCTAGCCATGAAGGACCAAAGTTCCATTCAACCACCCAGTGGTCTAAAAAGATAAGGGAACCATTCCACAGTGTTTTATGGTTATACGTTTGGGGGCAAAAGTATCTAACTCTGTTCTTGAGAATAAAATACATTCTTTTAATGAGAACCCATGATCTATAGCATGAGAAAAATGAAATAATGATTTTATAGCCACAACACTGGTGATATCATGTATATAAGTCATTGCAAAGTTGGAAGGTAGGGAAATAAAGTTAATGAGGAAAATAGACTGAATACCGTTCCATTTCAGTTCCTTAATCAAGAGGGAGCCTGAAGTATGAGTGAAGTGCCAAAGGGAGCAATGTTGAGTCAGGGCTATAAGTCAGTCTGATCAATTCAGAGGAAAAAAAGAGTATTAGACACATGCATGTGAGTGGCATAGAAATCAGGAACGAGACCCTCTTATAATGGCTGCTTTTTATTCAGTTGGATAATCTGTGAGAAACTGTTTTTATGCTTAAGGCCCGTAAACATTTTAATAGGCTTCCAAATATGTGCTATTAAGGCATATTTGAGAAAAAAGTGCCAAGGATTTTTACATTTGAAAACAAGGATTTGGTTCTCCAAATCATAGAAGCATAGAAAACTAATCAAGCATGATTGAGATGTTATTAAAAACATTGTTCCTTTAGAAAAACACAAGGTGAAATGAAAGCAGTATTTGCTAGAAACAAAAAAGATAACTCAAGATTCATCTGCATATTTTGCTTTCATTGATGTAAGGATGGCCTGCCTACCAATTCTGAAGGACACAAATACTTAGCATTGACATCAACACTTAATTTATTTGTCATTGATCATTGTCAATGGAAGTTTGACAGACTCCTTTCAAATTGAAAAAGGTACAAGACAGGGCTGTCTTCTGTCCCCATTATTGTTTATTATAACTTTGGAAATACTGTTGAATAAGATACGGGGCCTAGGCGGTCTAAAAGGGATTAAAATTAGACAGCAAGAATATAGAGTCCGTGCATTTGCGGATGATCTGGTTATAATATTGGAACAACCGCAGGAAACTAGTAGGGTATTATTGAATACGATCAATCAATATGGTCAAGTCTCGGGATTTAAAATAAATCTAGGAAAAACCAAAATAATAGCTATAAATATGACTATCAAACAGAAGGAAGAACTGGGGGCGATGCTAAGATGTGAGGTAGTTAAAAAAGTTAAATATCTTGGAGTTAATATTTTAATCTCAAATGGGAAATTATACAAGTATAATTATGAATCACTTTGGCATAGTACACAGTTGGAGTTGAAAAGGTGGGAAAAACTGCATTTGTCCTTGCTGGGTAGAATAGCGGCAGTAAAAATGAACATTTTACCAAAATTTTTATTTCTTTTTCAAATGTTACCAATACTTAAAAGAGATGCGAATCTTTTAGAATGGCAGAAGGGTATCAACAAATTTGTGTGGGCAGGAAAGAAGCCGAGGGTAAAGATGAAAATAATGCAAGATGCACGTGAAAGAGGAGGATTGAAATTACTTAACTTAAAATTATACTATGACGCAGTGGCATTATCTGCAATTAGTGATTGGATTCATCTAACTAATGACAGAATTTTGAATATTGAGGGATATGACTTGTTATATGGTTGGCATGCTTACTTGTTATTTAACAAAAAAACAGATAAGAAATTTAAAAATCACACCTTAAGAAATGCTTTATTGCGGGTTTGGAAAAAATATCAACATAAATTAAATGATAAAGTGCCCATGTGGGCAATTCCTAGACATGCAATTGAAAATATGAATGTAGAACAAAAACACGATAGAACCACCTATAGACAACTTCTTATCTCAGAAAGAGGGGTGATGGAACTAAAATCTTTAGAGGTACTTAAAGAAGAGAAGGTAGTTCAAACGTGGTTTCAGTATGGTCAACTACAGGCTAGGTGGAAAACAGATCAAAAAATTGGCTTTGTAAAAGTTGAGGATAATTTGTTTAAACAAATAAGAGATCAAAGCTCAATGCATATAAAGAGGATATATAATGTATTAGTACAGATGGATTCTGAAACGGAACTGATTAAGGATTGTATGATAAAATGGGCTCAGAATATCGAGGAACCAATAATGCTTGAAACATGGGAAAGAATCTGGGTAAGAAATGTGAAATTTACACAAGCACAAAACTTGAGAGAAAATTTTTATAAGATGTTTTATAGATGGCACCTAGATCCTAAAAAGCTTGCCTCTATGTATCCAAATGTTCAACCTAAATGTTGGAGATGTGGTTCTTGTGATGCTACATATTTTCATATATGGTGGACATGTCGTAATGTTAAGGCATTTTGGATAAAAATATGGTGGATCCTGCAAAACATCTTTAAAAGAAGGATAAAATTTACCCCCCAGTTGTTTTTACTGGGTATATGTATTGATTTTACAGCAGCAGAGACTAATTTGGTTCTGTATTTAATAACGGCAGCAAGACTCTTGGTGGCGCAGTATTGGAAGAAGAAAGATTTACCTACAATTCAAGAATGGACTTTGAAAGTTATGAACTTAGCCGAAATGGCCAAAATCTCAGCATATCTCAAAGAACATTCAAACGAGAGATATAAACGAGACTGGAAAAAATGGATTGATTACATAAAAAGTAAATATGGGACTAAGAAACTCCAGATAGCTTATGCTTAGTATCAGTAATAATTTAAATTGTTTAAAATTTGGGTAACAGTAAGAAGCTGAGTTCAATGTAGAGATATTTTAGACTGTGATTGTTCAAAAGTTATACCACGTATGGTCTTTGGGAAGTCGGGGGGAGGGAAGGGAGGTGGGGATTTAGGGGGAGGGGGAGGGGGGAAATACAATATGTGTTAAATTCTATGATTGTATTTGTATACTGTGGCTTTTCAATGTTAGTGCGAAAATAGAACAAACCGAATATACTGGAAGGTAATAGATACCGAAGGAAAGAGTCGAGTGAAAGAAGAAGGAGGGTGGAGAGGGTGAGAGAGAGGAGGAGGAGAAGGGAGGGAGGGAATGGAGAGGGAGTGATAGGGTTAAGGTTAGAAAGAAGGGGAGGGGAAGTAGGCATAGAGGGGTGTGTGAGAAGGAAGAATGAAAGTTGGAGGGGGTTGAAAGAGGGTGTATGGCGGGCCAAGGTGGTATACTGGGTTTGTATTGTAGAGGGCATTTTCTATATTCAATGTTATATGCCCTGATTAAACACAGTGAATATGTGATTGTATAGAATGAAAACATAATAATAATAATAATAATAATAATATATATATATATATATATATATATATATATATATATATATATATATATATATATATATATATATATATATATATATATATATATATATATATATATATATATATATCACTTAATTTATTTAAAGTAATAGATGCATTAATACTGTTAATAAATGTTAAGAATATATTAACGTTTTAAAGAATCAAGAAAAGTCTAACAAGATGTAATATTTAAAAGAAAAAGAAAAAAGAAGAGTGCAGACTAAAAAGAGAAAGAAAATATTAAAAGATGACTTCTGATTTTATTTAACAAGAGTTATTAGTACAAATGTATATTAATCTCGGTGAAAAATGGCAGAAGAGGCTTCAACCTCACTCCCCACAACACCAATTGTTTGCAGAGAAAATCATTTGGCACAAAATTATGTCCAAGTCTTATCTTACATCTCTTCTCCAATAATCCTGATCTGGATAGATATTTCAACTTCCTGGAAGTGATTAGTGGACTGAGAAGATTCTACCTCCACTGTTTGTTATCTTGCCCCCTTCAGATTAACCTTTGTTAATCTTAATTCTAATATATTTTTAATATTTTAATGTTTTATGTTATTGTTTTTACTTTGATGTAAACTGCCTAGAGTTGCTTCGTGAAAAGATGGACAGCATATAAATTTAATAAATAAATAGATTAAGTAAAAACACTGAGTGTGGTACGAAAGAAATCCACCCCACCCAAAAAATATTCATCCAATACAAATTCTTCCATAGAAAAATCTAAGAAAATGAAACTTTACCCACTGACATCCTTTCCTTATTATGTTATGTCTCTCCGTTTTCATTTATTTCATCATCGAAATTCTTTCTCCTATGTATACATGTCACCAAAATTAGGCCTGCCATATTTTGGATGCATACATTTTGACAACCAATAGATGGCAGCAAAGAGATAGAAAGGAATCTAATTCTACAGAGTCAATTGAAGATGTTACCTAGTGTGGTAATGAAATGTTTGCAAGCAAACTAACATGCTCAGAGAGTACCAACGAATCCACAATTCAATATTTTCTATTGGAATCTAATTCTGCTCCAGTTTTTGGTTGTCTGGATTTATGCAGGCAGCTCTTCCAGACTTAATAAAAACTAAGACGTGGTTTGTTTGTTTGAGTAATGCTGCACAGTTAACAGAAATCTCTTATATGTAATGTCCAAAGTCTTCCTAAGACCTGGGCAATGAGATCAATTCTGCAAACTCTTAGCTCCCCAGATCATCCTTTAGCAGCATATTTAAGCTCACAATTAGTATTAAACCCCTAAATATCCGTTACACATGGCTAAGTGCTTTGCTAAATAGAGATAGACTTACATATTTAGAGCTAAATGCCTGGTTACGGTCTTTGTGGAATCAATTCTCTAATCTAGTTGCTGCAAGACCACGGCGAAAGTGTTCTGTTTTGAATTGGTATTCAGTCCGTGCTGCCTAATTTCCTGCTACTTTCCAAATTCATCATTGACTTTAATTATAAACTCGCACCACTTTTTTCTCATTTTGATGAACTTTTTCTTTCCAGTGAAAGAAGCATGCTCAGCTTTCTTAATCTCACTGACTGAAATTATGAGAAGGTGGGTCATATTCCTCTACACTTCTGACAGTTCCCATTGCTTCCCACAGATGGCTACTCATGCTGGGCAGCTCTGTTAACAGCCTTTTGACGATGTGCTTCGTCCAGTTTCAAACATATTAGGAAAGTTTTTTTTTTCAGTACAAAAGATCAGCAATGGTTGGTGGACTAGAACAGAATTCTGGATGGACTGTGCCAGTACAAGATAATGGAAGAAAAATAGGTGGATGAAGAAGAGGAGGAGAAGTAGGGAAGACGTTATTGTGTAAGCCGTTGTCATTATACTTACCAATATACCTAGTAAAGTCTCTATGTTACTCCCCCCCATCCTCTGCTTCTTCTAATAAAAGGCCTTGTCCATCCCTCAGTTTTTCAATCTATAAACTATATGTCAACTCTTGAAACAACTCTAGCTGAAGCCATACTTTGCTCTGCTTCATTTCTAAGTTGCCATGTATATGGGGGGGGGGCAGGAGCGAGATTTGAAGAATGTAGAATGTTTTCCTCTACGGTACCAGACATAACAGCAATAAGGCTCATGAGAACCAAGGTCAGCTCAACATGCCCTAGCAATGGCAGGGAGGAGTGATGAGAAGTTCATTACCTGCTTGGTTGGTGACCTATGACACAAGGTGGGGACGTGACACAATATCTATTATTTAATTGTATCAAAGTGCGAGAATTATTCAGAGCTGGTTTCACATTTGAATGTGCCGATATGATGTACCCAATACAATGGATCTTTGAGAAGAACCACAGTCTCAGAGTGATTGGGCCAGAGTGATTGGGCCAGGGGTGGGTTCCAGCTGCTGCTACTGCCGGTTAGCTCAGGGACATGCCACACGCTTGATGTGCACTGCTCGTGCATGCACAGTGCAACAAAAATTGTTCTGCACATGCACAGAACGAAAAAAAAAAGATGGCGCCCACAGCCCAACCAAGAGAAACATTTTGGGGGCCTGGCAGGCCTGGGTCACTGCCAGTTCCAGTGACCCAGGCTGCCAAATTACTACCGGTTCAGCCAAACCGGGCCAAACCGGTAGGAATCCACCTCTGGATTGGGTACATTACTCAGAATCATGAGACTATAAACCTTAGCTTAAAACAGTTTAAATCTGTTTTTATTGCATTAAAAAGCAGTTTTAACTAGTGATTAAAGCACCAGTCTAGAAATTGGGAAACTGGGAGTTCTAGTCTTGCCTGCATAATTTGAGGCCAGTCACTGGTTCTCAGTCCAATTCAGCTCACAGGATTGTTTTTGTGGGGAAAATAGAGAGGAGAATTATGTATGTTAACCACTTTATTTATAAAAATAATGAAGATGAGATTTAACAAATAAGCAAAGAAACACACACACACACTCACACACATCTCCATTCAGAAAATTGTAGAGGTCCAATTTGAAATTAAACCACAAATTTTAAAATTAAATATAATACCAGGACACATGCACACAAAAAGTTTTCTTAACACTATTGCACAATATTGGACAAAAGATGTGCTGTTGTTATTAGATTGGGAACTTCAACTTGGAGAATATATAGCAAGGCTAAACTAACAGGTACTTGCTGTTCTTTACAGAAGTTTAACTAAATTTATGCAAGAATAGCTTCCCTATATATTATATATTGCAGAACTTAAAATATTTAAAGTATGGCTTTGAAAACTTATGCTAACAGGTACAGGATCAGTTGCAATATGAAGAAGGGGAAAATCAGAAATTAAATATTTACCTATCTTATTTTTAGGAATGTTTCTACCTTTTCTTTGTTCCTTTTCTTCTTTTTTGAAAAGAAAAAGACTGTAGTGGAGATTTTGGCATTAAGCTCAGAAATGTAGACTTCTCTTTTTATATCATAAAAATAACAATACATTTTGCTTGGTATCTTTTACTAATTTTAAATTGATCAAAAGTGAATACCTTAGTAGTTATCAGTTCATTTATTCCTTGTTTCCCAAAAAATAAGACCTCCCTGGATAATAAGCCCAACCAGGCTTTTGAGTGCATATGCTAAAATAAGCCCTCCCCAAAAATACCCCCCTGAAAATATTTCAACACAGCAGCAGCCACGAGGTAACCACGCTCGTCCCCTGCTGCACCTCAAAAATAGTAAGACCTCCCCAAAAATAAGGCCAAGTGCTTATTTCGGGGGTCAAAAGAAAATAAGACCCTGTCTTATTTTTGTTTGTTTGTTTTATTGCAAATTTATATGCCGCCCTTTTCCCTGAGGGGACTCAGGGCGGCTTACAACAATAAAGGGAAGGGGGTGCAAGACAAAACTTAAAAAGAAAAGAATCGTGATTAAAAGGAAATTGGTCATAAAAACACAACATTCACTCAACATTCGGGCGGGGTGAGAGTAATCCTATCCCCAGGCCTGACGGGATAGCCAGTTCTTGAGGGCTGTGTGGAAGGCCTGGACTGTGGTGAGGGTACGGATCTCCACGGGGAGGTTGTTCCATAATGTCGGAGCTGCAACTGAGAAGGCTCTCCTCCGCGTAGTCGCCAGTCGGCACTGACTGGCGGATGGAATTCGGAGGAGGCCTACTCTGTGCGATCTGATGGGACGCAGGGAGGTAATTGGCAGGAGGCGGTCTCTCAAATAGTCAGATCCACTACCATGGAGCGCTTTATAGGTGGTAAGTAAGACCTTGAAGTGCACCCGACGATCAACAGGTAGCCAGCGCAGCTCACGGAGGATTGGTGTTATATGGGCGAACCGTGGTGCGCCCATGATCACTCGTGCGGCCGCGTTCTGGACTAGCTGAAGTCGCCGGATGCTCTTCAGGGGCAGCCCCATGTAGAGCACATTGCAGTATTCCAGCCTAGAGATCACAAGGGCTCGAGTGACTGTTGTGAGAGCCTCCCGGTTCTGGTAGGGCCGCAACTGGCGCACCAGGCGAACCTGGGCAAATGCCCCCCTGGTCACAGCCGACAAATGGTGGTCAAAACTCAGCTGTGGGTCCAGGAGGACTCCCAAGTTGCGGACCCTATCTGAGGGGAATAAATTTTGCCCCCCCAGCCTGATTGATGGAACGTTAACCAAATTTTTGGGAGGAAAACACAACAGCCACTCGGTCTTTTCCGGGTTGAGTACCAGTTTGTTAGCTCTCATCCAGTCTTTAACAGCCTCAAGGCCCCGGTTCATCACGTCCACCGCTTCATTGAGTTGGCACGGGGCGGACAGATACAACTGCGTATCGTCCGCATATTGATGGTACTTAATCCCGTGCCTCCGAATGATCTCGCCCAGCGGTTTCATGTATATGTTAAATAGCAGGGGGGACAGAACCGAACCCTGCGGCACCCCATAGGTTAGGGGCCTCGGGGACGATCTCTCCCTCCCCACCAACACCGACTGCGACCTGTCCGAGAGGTAGGAGGAGAACCACTGTAAAACAGTGCCGCCCACCCCCACCTCCCGCAGTCGTCGCAGAAGGATACCATGGTCGATGGTATCGAAAGCCGCTGAGAGGTCAAGGAGAACCAGGATGGACGCATAGCCTCCATCTCTGGCTCTCCAGAGATCATCGGTCAATGCGACCAAAGCGGTTTCAGTGCTGTAACCGGGCCTGAAGCCAGACTGGAAGGGGTCAAGGTAGTTAGCTTCCTCCAAGGTACGCTGAAGCTGTAAGGCCACCACCTTCTCAACAACCTTCCCCAGAAAGGGGAGGTTGGAGACTGGACGATAGTTGTTAAGAACTGCTGGATCCAAGGACGGTTTCTTCAGGAGGGGCCTCACCACCGCCGCCTTAAGTGCGGTGGGGAGGTGTCCCTCCCGAAGAGAGGCGGTGACAACCGCCTGGATCCAGCCTCGTGTCACCTCTCTGCTGTTGGCAGTCAGCCAAGAGGGACACGGGTCCAGTATACAGGTGGAGGAACTCACAGCTCGCATAGCCTTGTCCACATCCCCAGAGGCAACATCCTGAAACTCAACCCAGAGATGGTCTACCAAGTTATTCCCCTGTGTCCCGGCTGGATCTGCAGGGGTGGAGTCCAGTTCCGATCGAAACCGAGCAATTTTGTCCGCCAAGAACTGACTGTATTCCTCAGCCCTTCCCTGTATGGGGTTCCCCGTCTCCCTCCTATTTAGGAGGGAGCGGGTTATCCTAAACAGGGCGGCTGGGCGAGACTCGGCGGACGCTACCAAGGAGGCAATGTGTGATCTTTTGGCAGTTCTCAATGCCCAAATATACTCCTTGGTGCAGGCTGTCAACAATGCTCGGTTCGGTACGGACCTATCGGATCTCCACCGGTGCTCTAGGCGTCTCCTCCGGCGCTTTATCTCGCGGAGCTCCTCGGTGAACCAAGGGGGTCTCCGCGAGCCGCTGACCCGGAGGGGCCGTAGTGGCGCAATTCGGTCTAGAGACTCTGATGCCGCCGAGTGCCAGGCCGCAGCGATAGTCTCCGCCGAACTGTGGGCGAGAGCATCTGGAATGACCCCAAGCTCCGTCTGGAACCTAACAGGGTCCATCAGTCGCCTGGGGCGGAACCACCTGGTCGGTTCCTCCTCCCTACGGTGGGGGTTTGGCCTCCGGAAGTCTAGCCTCAGTAGGTAGTGGTCTGACCACGACAGGGGAATGGTCTCATTTCCCCTCAGACCAAGATCATAATTCCACTGCTCCGAGAGGAATACGAGGTCAAGTGTATGTCCCGCCAAGTGGGTAGGGCCTCGAATTACCTGGGTCAGGCCCATGGCTGTCATGGAGGCCATGAACTCCTGCGCTCCATCAGAGTGTTCACCGAGCGAAGGCAAATTGAAGTCCCCCAGAACCATTAGTCTAGGGAACTCAATTGCTAGCTCGGCTATTGACTCGAGGAGCGCAGGGAGGGCCGCTGCAACGCAGTTGGGAGGCAGGTACGTTAGCAGCAAACCCGCTTGACCCTTGAGGTCCAACTTCACTAGCAGGGACTCACACCCGACAAGCTCCGGAGCAGGGATCCTACGAGGAGCTAAAGACTCCCGGACTACAATAGCCACACCGCCACCCCTTCCCTGGGCTCTCGGCTGATGAAGCACCTGAAACCCGTCTGGGCACAGCTCTACGAGGGGGACTCCTCCCTCCGTGCCCAGCCATGTTTCAGTAATACATGCCAGGTCTGCCCCCTCGTCTACAATCAAGTCCCGGACGAGGGGAGCCTTATGGATAACAGACCTGGCATTTAGCGACAGCAGCCTGAGACCAGGGTCCTGATCGCTCACGCCATCTGACCTTGGAGTGGGACTCATAGGGCCGGAAGGAGGGGTCTCTGCAATATAGCGAACCCTCCTTCCCCTGTAATGGCCAGCCCTAAAGTCCCCGCCATATCTGCCTCTCCCTGTTATGACCGCAATGCTCCGACTCTCTCCCATGGGCATAATTCCCCCAACCACCCCAATGGCCCCCGCATGCCCCGCCAGGTCCTCCGAATCAGGCATACTCAGACACTCACACAGGCAGTCCCCACAATATAATTAAAACACAAAAAGAATACAGCAATAATAGTACTAAAAAGTGGGTCTTTCATACTAACTCATTCAGTCTCACGCACTCAACATACCCATTTAAAATTGCGCAACACAGAATTTAAGATTATAAGTTCCAGAAGAGCCAGCCTCCCTTCCTCCAGTTCCAGAGAAATCCAAGGCCAAAGTCCAAGAACCGTATTCTATAAATAGTTGTAGATGGAGGGGGGGCAGAGCACAGGCCCCAGGTATCAGCCAACACCAGCTTTGCAAACTCACACCCTCCAAATCCAGATAGAGCGTGGTATAATAAACAATAACGGTCCATAGGAGATAAAACGGTAGTATGCAGGGGGGTATCTTATCTTCCCCTTCTCCTGAAGTCCTGGAGCGGCCAAAGTCTATATGTCCAAAGTTTACAAGTGACTGGAACCAGTTAGAAGGGGGAAAGGGGGGGTGCCAACTTAATGTCCAGTTTTTAAAACGCCAAGTTCCTGTCCCTGAAACTGCCATCCTCTATCACTTCCTTCCCCAAACGAAATGCACCATAAGTATGTATACCATAAAATATCAGGATGTTAAACAGATGGTCGTTGCTCAGTGGTAGCAGGTGGTGGGGAAGAGCAGTTGTTCCGGGCCAATGCCGATGGTCGCAGGCCAGGCAGTAAAACTCGCATTAAGTGAGAACAGATAGGCAGGCAAACGTGGCTCCACAGTGGCAGGGGCAGACAGGAAGAGAAAGAAGTTGTCCAAGCCACGGGAGGGATAAAAGGAGAGGCTCCAAGGTGAGAGGGTAGGCACTAAAATACAGGATAGAGGAGGGACGGGTGTTCAGGCAAGCTATGATGGTAGTGGCTAATTGCCACTTAATTCGTTCGCCCAAGCCACAATAATTTCCTCCTCTTTGCCATGATGGTTATGGTAATAGTGCAGATGATAATAGCCAGTTTCAAATCCCCCAAGCTCACCGTTCCTTTTCTGGTTATAGGTAAAAATCCAGAGTTCCTCTCCACTAAAATCCAGAGTTCTTCTCCAAGCCCCAACACTGTTTAGATCTAAAAGAACAGTGGGGGGGCAATCGTGAAAGCAAAAAGCTCAGACAGCCATTTTCCATCCAATTCCTGCTGCCACCATTCCGCTGCTCTAAGGCACCTTCCAGGACCAGGGCTCACCAGGGCTCACCCAATAGGGCAGGCGACCTTCAGGGGCACCCAGGGCACCCAGGTAGCCAAGATGTTAAAGACGCCAACCGTCCGCGTCTCGCCGCCGCCGCCCTCGCTCGGTGGATCAGCTGTTGGGTTGCTCAGCTGTTAAGCGCAATAGAGCCTTCGGGAGCGATGTTTTTAAAAGATTTTTCGTCCGGTCCTGGGGATTCTGATGGCTTAATCTCACCCAGGCTCTTCCGGAAGTTTTTGCGGTCCGTTTGGAGGGCTAACCAGCGCTTTTTCGCTAGATTTGCAGAGAGCGAAAAAGCCCGGCCGCCATTCCAAACCCGCACATGCGCGGGTCCAACTCTGCTATTGTATTGTATTGTATTATATTATATTTGGGGAAGCACAGTAGCTATTTTTTAAAAAAAATACACCTTTGCTTTAAATAAAATAAAAGAATTATAATAAGACTAAAAGCATACAAATAAAACAAGCAGAGTATTGTTGATGCTCTTCTTAAAAGAGAGAAATAGAGATATAGATATAAATTTTGATATACATATGCTGTGTTATTGTTAAATAAAGTTTTAACTTTGTAAAAAAATACATTTTGGAAGCATTAAGGAATAAAGGCAGATTAAAATGACCCAGTGCTGGTATTCTAAAAGAAGACTGCAATTTTGCAAATGTTTTCTATCTAGTTTAATTGCTGTTTTCTAAATGTTGATGAGAAAAATATCTGGTTGGTCCTTTTGAAGACAAAGTAAACCAGGACACTTCCAACAGGTTGATAATCCTTTGTTCATACTTGGAAGAAAGCCATTAACCAAGCCAGACCTTACACAGACTTGTTTATTTGAATTTACTAGTGTCCCAATTCTAATATATCTATAAAGGATTTACCCATTTTAGTTATGGTAGATTGCTTTGATTTATATCCTACCTTTATTTTTTACACTTCAAGGTGATGTATATAATCTCTTTCCCCCTATTTTTCCATATTACTCAGCTTGTTTCCTTGCCTAAGGGACAACTAGAACTGGTGGTCTTCCAGTTTCTAGACCAGCACCTTAACCACCACATCAAACTGAGTCTCATTTCTTTCCTTCTGCTCTTTCTCTTCCTATAAATTTGGTTTCAATATAGAGTACAATGATTTTTGGGGGGCCAACACAACACAGGACATACTTTCCTTATCTTTTCCATATACCATATCTAATATCTCTGTGTTTGCTCTCTCTGGCCTTATTTTTTTTAAATCCTTTCTAACAGCAACAGCTAATTAACCTAGAATCAATCATATTTTAGCCAGAGACAATAGCAGCTGATCTCTTTTGATTAAAAAAAAATATTTCTTGGCTGAACCCCCTTGATTTTTCTCTATTGTACTTAACTCCATTGTGCTAATACTGACCAAGCAAACCTGAGGTGGTATTCAGCAGGTTCTGACCAGTTCTGGGGAACCGGTAGCAGAAATTTTGAGTAGTTCAGAGAACAAGTAAATACCACCTCTGACTGGCCCCAGCCCCATCTATTCTCTGCCTCCTGAGTCCCAGCTGATCAGGAGGAAATGAAGATTTTGTAGTAACCTTCCCCTGGAGTGGGGAGGGAATGGAGATTTTACAATATCCTTCCCCTGCCACACCCACCAAGCCAAGCCATGTCCACCAAGCTAAGCCACGCCCACCAAGCCATGCCCACAGAACCAGTAGAATGTTTTTTTTTTAATTCCACCATTGAAGCAAACAATTATAGAAGGAGGTGAAACTGCTTTGTTACTTTGAGAAATTATTATTGTTGAGTGAAGCCTTTCCAACCCTTCCAACAGGGAAAATTCCTAGGAAAGCCATGCCCATTTTGTTTCATTGAAGGATGGATCCTGTTGTTAAAAGGAAGGGTTCTGTTTTAGTTTGTCAGAGGCAAAAGAGAAACATCACAATTACTAAAATGTACACAAGATTTTCTTAAATTCTTCCCAAAAGTTTCTGTAAATATCCTTCTAGTGAATTCTCTTAATACTTCTCCTCTGCAGACAATGCCAGAAGACAACAGCTGAAGAAATAGTTAGCAGCCAAGTTCTATATTAGTGATGGCAAACCTTTTAGGTGCTGAGAGCGCAAACCGGAATCATGCCAGAAACCCAAAGACCAGCGCACTGGCCAGCTGGTCTTTCGGCACCATCGCACATGAAAATGCGCACAGGAAAACCAAAGACGAGGTGGACTAGCTGGTCTTCAGGTTTCTGGCATGCACAAAGACCAACTGGCTGTGCGCATGCACATACCCACAGAGAGGGCTCTGCATGACACCTCTGGCACACATGCCATAGGTTCACCATTGTGGATCTATGTTGATTTGGACCTATATCAACCTATGTGATTAGAGTACAGTACTGCAGGATACTTCTGCTGACTGCCAGCTGTCTACAATTTGACAATTCAAAAATTGCACCAGGTTCATGGTTGATTCAGTCTTCCATCCTTCTGAGATGGGTAAAATGAGTACCCAAATTGTTAGGGGCGATATGTTGACTGTAAACTATTTAGAGAGGGCTGTAATACACTGTAAAGCAAAATATAAATGTCAGCATTCCAAATATTATCCAGAATTAAATCAGAGTTCAAAACATAACTTTTATCAAAGTTCCAATTTAGTAAGACAGACATGTTGGCACATCTGTGAAAACCCAAATCTGAAAGCTTCCTAGATTTCCACCCAGTTGAAAGTTCATGATCTTGCCCCCACACTCACAAGTTCATCACATGGTCCAATTTTCCTCTGCCATGCTGGCATTTCCACCCATCTAGTTCCGGTCAGATGAAGAGGTGCAGAGACAAAGAATGACCTTGATTTACAAATACAAATACAATAGCAGAGTTGGAAAGGACCTTGGAGGTCTTCTAGTTCAACCCCCTGCCTAGGCAGAAAACCCTATACCATTTTAGACAAATGGCTATCCAACATCTTCTTAAAGACTTCCAATGTTGGGGCATTCACAACTTCTGGAGGCAAGCTGTTCCACTGATTAATTGTTCTGTCAGGAAATTTCTCCTCAGTTCTAAGTTGCTTCTCTCCTTGATTAGTTTCCACCCATTGCATCTTGTTCTATTCTCAGGTGCCTTGGAAAATAGTCTGACTTCCTCTTCTTTGTGGCAACCCCTGAGATATTGGAACACTGCTATCATGTCTCCCCTAGTTCTTCTTTCTATTAAACTAGACATACCCAGTTCCTACAACTGTTCTTCATATGTTTTAGTCTCCAGTCCCCTAATCATCTTTGTTGCTCTTCTCTGCACTCTTTCTAGAGTCTCCACATCTTTTCTACATCGTGGTGACCAAAACTGAATGCAGTATTCCAAGTGTGGCCTTACCAAGGCATTAGAAAGTGGTATTAACCCTTCACGTGATCTTGATTCTATCCCTCTGTTTATGCAGCCTAGAACTGTGTTGGCTTCTTTGGCAGCTGCTGCACACTGCTGGCTCATATTTAAATGGTTGTCCACTAGGATTCCAAGATCCCTTTCACAGTTACTACTGTTGAGCAAGGTACCACCTATACTACTTCTAGAAAGGATTGTTTTTAGTTTGAAAACAAACACATTCTACTCCTTACTATTTCCCCCTCCCAATTCCCCACTAATGAACAGCAGAGAGAGAAGGGGAGAGAGTCTGGCAGGCCAAGGTGGCGCAGTGGTTAGGGTGCAGTACTGCACCACTTCAGACCACTTCAGCTGACTGTTATCTGCAGTTCAGCGGTTCAAATCTCACCAGCTCAAGGTTGACTCAGCCTTCCATCCTTCCGAGGTGGGTGAAATGAGGACCCAGACTGTGGGGGCGGTATGCTGACTCTGTAAACCGCTTAGAGAGGGCTGAAAGCCCTATGAAGCGGTATATAAGTCTAACTGCTATTGCTATTAAAAGGAAATATAACTGCAGGCCTGACAATAAGTCTATTGCTAATTGCTATCTGGGATTTTATGGTCTGCCATTTTTAAGAGTTCTCCAAAGTGTATTATACACTTCTTGATTTTTTAGATAATATAAACGTGTTTTAGATACATATTTTTAGATAAAACACATAAGTGCATGCAATATGAAAAAATATCACACACACACAAATTTAACATCCTATTTATGCCTTTTAAAAAGAGTAAGTTGAAATGGATTGAGGAGAAATGGACTTTTACAAAAATCACATGGACTGGATAAGTCCATCTATTTTGCATGAAACTCAATGTTCAAACCATATGGGAATAATCTAGATGAAGTTTGATGAGATAAAATAAATATAGAAGTTAAGAAAGAAAATCAATGAGACCTCTGTTCATTACAACCTCCGTACTATTTATGCCATTTTGAATTCCACAATATTTAATTGTGTCTTGCCTTTTTGAAAGTTTATTTTGGGAAACCTGTATTTCCATCCCCATTTTTCCTTTCAAACTGACCCAGTTTGATTTTTATTGCGTAGCAAAGGTGAGGCTCTGTTTCCAAAGAATATTAACAAGGAATTGTACCTCCATTCTTCAAAGTCAGTGTAATCTGGAAACCTGTCCATCCTATTGAGTATTTATGTTAGTGCAATTCATTCTGGAGATATAATCGCTAACAAGATTAGCTCTTGATTCCAAAGACAACAAGCTTAATGACTGTAACTCTTCACTAGCCAGTGAATAAATCTGTTTGGACATTAAAGATAATAGCTGCCACTAACTGCTCTGAAGCATTATTGCTATATAATATCATTTGCTCTATTAATGCATAGGGTGGACATATTTTCAGTTGTGTGTAACAATGGAATAAAAAAAATAATTATCCCAAATAACAATACATCACAAAAGATGATGGAAATAAAGCAAAACAATGGACATGCAGCGTATTCTCTTGATGCTGTTAGAGAATGCTTAGATAAGTAAACACAGAGAGATACCAAATCAATAGTTATATATTTTCAGTAGGAGACACTTCACCATCTCAATGTAATGATTCATCAAGCTAAATAAAGGCTGAGACAGTATTTGGAAGTAAATGAATTCTATCTGTTGTTGACTTAAAGCAGTTTTGAAGTCCTAAAAGGTGTGGTTTAATTGAAATTTCAGCAAGGGAAGAGAAATTAAAATAAGTTCTCAATTCAGAATGGCACCATATCTTTGGGGAAACCTAGCTTCTGCTACTTCAATAGGTACAAATATAGCATTTACAATAGTAGCACAATTACAAAAAAGAAAAAAATGCATTTGTGTATGTACAACTTAATTTTTCAAGCTTATTATTTAAACTTGAAAATTAAACAAGCTTATTACTAAATTATTTTAATATAGTTTTACACATTCAGTCCACATCTGTATAAATTTATGCTTGCCTTTTAGATGAAATGGACTTTTTGGACAAGCTTAGAATCATAAGATCTTGAGGAACAATTAGTTAATCCTCAGCCAGGACAGGAAATAACTGTAACAGCATCCCCAATAGATGACCACTTAACCTCTGTTTAAACTTGAGTTTCAACCCCCAGTTCTGGGATGCAGTGGGTGCTCATTCTGCTATTTTGCTGATCCCATTACAAACCATAACAGTTAATACACCTGGACTCCACTCCTTGTTGAGTACAATTTATAATGTAATTTATAATGATGGCAGAAACAGTGGGCTATCTGTCTGCTGGGATGTTCCAACCAACACTCATTGAGAACAGAAATATCACTCTCAGACCTACAAACAGAGGTGGTTAGCACATGAATTAACAGTCAATTCAACTAGCACTGAAAATGGGAGAGTAAGCAGGCATATGCTTGCTTCACTCACGTGTGTGTCATCCACATGTGCGCTCGCCTTGCAAGTCTTGTGCGCATGCATGCAGCATCAAAAACAAGGCTAAATAGGACAGCATGGCGCTGTGGCGGGGGGTGGGTGGATCCACCTGCAGGTCACAACTGCCAGTTCACCCAAACCAGTCTGAACCGGCAGCAGCCCACCACTGCCTACAACACCTTTATGATCACCACTGCTCATTTCATCCCCAATTCACTCTCTTTTCCAGGCTGTTCAACTATCTACAGAACATATATCTTTTTCTGCCAGAGTCAGAGGCCTGGCTATACCCAAACTTTTGTAGACACCAAATCTTCTTGAGTATATTTCCTTGCACAGCAACACCAACCTTCAAATGAAGCCGCCACACCGGTCAATCCTTTCAATTGTCCATATCCCTCTTCCTATTCCTGTCCAAGATTTGTTAAAAATAGATCATGCCAAACCAATCTCATTTCCTTCTTTGAAAAATTGACTAAATTAGTAGACCAATGAAATGCTGTGGAGATAGTACATTTAGACTTCAGTAAGGCATTCAACAAAGTAAACCACAACATATTGATTGGTAAGCTAGAAAAATGTGGGATAGACAATTCCCTCGCCACCTCTGGCCCATTGCCATTTTGGTTTTGAGTGACTGTGTGTGCGCAGTTCATTGTAAATTGTTCTGCACATACACAAAGAACAATATACATTGAACAGTGCACACACGCACAGTATGTGTCTAGTGCATGGGTTGCAAACCGGTAGTAAAACTGGCAGCAACCCACCCCTGATTCCAAGTTTTCAGACGCATCTTCAGGGAACTTCTCTCTAGCATGATGAAAAAAGAGAAAGGGAACTCATCAAATTTACAGATGATCCTAATCTGGCAGGAATAGCCAACACTCCAGAAAACAAGCTCAGAGTCTAACAAGGTCTTGACAGATTTGAACGAAGGGCCCTATCCGACAACATGAAATTTAATGTGGGGAAAGACAAGGTTTTACACCTAGGTAGAAAAAACAAAATTAGGTGAAACGTGGCTAAAAAACAGTGTGTCCTTGGAGTTCTATGGACAATCATTTAAACATACAGCAGTGTACAGCAGCAACCAAAAAAGCTAACATAGTCCTTGGTTATATAAACAGAGGCATAGAAACAAAATCACGTCACGTATTAGTGCCACTTCATAAATCCTGAGTAAGACCACACCTGGAGTACTGCATCCAATTTTGGTTACCACATCACAAAAAAAGATGTTAAGACTTTGGAAAAAGTAAAAAGAAGAACAACTAAGATGATTAAAGGCCGAGAGGCAAAAATATATGAAGAACAGTTGCAGGAAATGGGTATGACTAGTCTAGAGAAAAGAAGGACTAGGGGTGATATGATAGTAGTATTCCAGTATTTGAGGGGCTGTCGCAAAGAAGAGGGCATAAACTTATTTTCCAAAGCACCAGAAGGCAAAACAAAAAAGCAATGGATGGAAACTAATCAAGGAGAGAAGCAACCTGGAATTAAGAAGAAACTTCCTAACAGTGAAGACAATTAACTAGTGGAACAGCTTGCCTTCAGAAGTTGTAGGTATTTCATCACTAGAGATTTTTAAGAAAAGAGTGGACAGCCGTTTGTCTGAAATAGTATAGGGTTTCCTGCTTAAGCAGGGATTGGACTAGAAGACCTCCAAGGTCTCTTCCAGCTGTAGTCTGAATGAAGATGTTATAAAATTCTTAATATAGTGCATAGAGCAAAGCTGCAATAGAGTAGCACAAGCAGTGATTGTTGAGGAGATATAAATGCAACAGTTATTTAATTGTTTACTTCTGGGAAAGATTAAAATGGCAAGTGAGTAAAACAAACTAATAATCTGAAGCTTTTACAAATGTCCACGAAGAGGGGGGTCTTTCAAACACTTTTGGATTAATTAGCATTATTTCAATGTTCTATGTATAATTAGTGTTCCACTTCTAGATCTGAGTTGCAAAAATCTGGATGACCATTAGATGCAGAAAATCCTCAATTCTTTGCTCCTGTTAGAGATCATCTAGATTTCTGCAATCCACATCTGGTAGCCTAAATTATAGAAAGTAAAATAGGATGCTGTTTTCATCGGATAGAAACCAGGCAAAAGTGGCCTTTTTATGTAACCTATTTGAATAACAGAGACAGTTTGGTGTAGTGGTTAAAGCATCAGGTTAGAAATTGAGAGATTGTGGGTAACCTTGGGCCAGTCTCTTTTTCTCAAACCCAGGAAGCCAGCAAGGGCAAACTATTTCTGAAATCCTGCCAAGAAAACAGAGTGACCAGTCCAGGCAGTTCCCAGAAATCAATACTGATTCAAAGGCATGCACATAGAGACACAAATTTGGAAATGATGTAATTATCCCATCCTCTGATAACATTACGTAGGACTTTGCAACAACAAATTTGCAATGGCTTGTCAGCATTAAGTTTCATGTCTTCATTCAATCTGCATTTTTAAAAACCTCAAATTGTTTACATCCTGTCTCCAAAATAGATGCAGTTTTTAATAACCCTTAAAAAAAACACATAATACTCTCATTCATCTGCACTGGCCAAATTTGGTAACCATAGCTATTCAAAATTTGGAGAGGCAGATCTACGTACCTGTTATGGAGAAGCACAGATGGCAACTCTAATTTAGTACCAACATATGATGAGGTAATAGAAAGATTCAGATGCAGATTTATAAAAATTCCAGGCTCTCTGCTTGGATGGGTAACGTTATTTGTATTCTCTCATTTTCATTGTTTTCAATTAAAGTTTTACTAGGAACAAAGCATCCAACATCAGAATTGCCTGCTTCAAGGTTAGAATGTTTTGCATACAGCTGCAGTAGGACTGCATCCAGCAGTGAAAAAAGTTACCAGCCTCTCCCTTGACATATCTGTATACAATCAGATATCTAGTTTTTATTTATTTATTTATTTATTTATTTATTTATGGGGTTTGTATGCTGCCCACTCTCAAGAGACTCAGGGTGGCTTACAAAAAAAAGGAAGGGGGAACATACAAAAAATAAAAAACAACATTAAAATTCCACAACATTCATAACTTTGGATGGGGATGGATAACTCAACAGCCCCAGGCCTGCCGGAACAGCCAGGTCTTGGTCTTTTTGTGGAAGGCCGGAAGGATAGTAAGGGTCCGGATCTCCACGGGAAGATCGTTCCATAGGGCCGGAGCAGCTACAGAGAAGGCCCTCCCACGGGGGGTCGCCAGCCGACATTGACCGGCAAATGGAATCTGGAGGAGGCCTAATCTGTGAGATCTTATGGGTCTTTGGGAGGTAAATGGCAGGAGGCAGTCTCTCAGGTAGCCAGGTCCTATACCATGTAGGGCTTTAAAAGTAATGACTAGCACCTTGAAGCATGTCCGGAGACCAATGGGAAGCCAGTGCAGTTCGCGGAGGATAGGTGTAACGTGGGTGTACCTAGGTACGCCCACTATTACTTGCGTGGCTGCATTCTGGAAAGTTTTCTTTCTCTTATCCTCTTTATTGTGGTAATACACACCATCTCTTGCAAATGGCAAACTTTGGGAGAGGGAAAGTCTCAGGTTTTAGACTGAACACTTCTGCTTGATTTTCAGATGAGACCACAAGCAGTTTAAGGCTTATCATCACCACTTCTCCATCCATATACTTGGATATACCATATAGTAGTGATGGCTAACCTTTTCCGGACTGAGTGCCCAAACCATGTGTGTGCATGTGCAAATGTGTGCATACCCAAATCCCCAAAATGCAATACATGCACAGCCCCCATGCGTGCACTCCACCCCATGCATGTACATGCGTCCTGGCCCCACACATGCACATGTGTTCCCCACATGTACCCCTTCCCCATGCAAAAATGGCAGACTCAAAAACCAGCTGGCCAGCAGGAGACATGCGCAACGGAGCTGAACTGGGGCGATGGCTCATGTGCCATCATAGACGGCGCTGTGTGCCACCTCTAGAACACATGCCATATGTTAGGCATCATGGCCTTATAGTATGGTCATATTTTATCCCAGACTTACAACTTTATTGATTTTATTACAAGAGTTGACCAATTTTTTGTAGTGTAGAATACAGAAACCATAGGAAGCCCCTTGGAGAAGTCCAATGTGTCAAGGTTTTTTTCAGGAGAATTCTGACTTTTCAAGACTGCTGTCCAACCACATGTCTTCTGTTTGTACAATGCCTCAATCAGATCTTGAATCAAATCGAGCAGTAGCAAGTCTATACAAAATAAAAAGCTTAAATATCTGTTCAGATCAGTTCATGTGATTTTTTTTTAAAAAAAGATCTTAAACATGCATAAATCACTATGTCAATACATCTGTAATCAATTTGGCTGTGGTTGAGGACTGGGAAACTATGCTTAAATATAATTATATATTAGAGCCATTCAAAGGATCAACTTATAATATTAGAAGTTATTTCCTGAGAAACCCTATTTATGAAAACTCCCATTTATAGTAGCGTGGGTCATGCTATTAAATTTGGGAACCATTTCTGCAAGTTGTAAGAAAGACTAAAATTCTTACTAGGGAAATGTTGAATAGCGATTCTCTAACCCTGAGGTGCCAAACTCGTGATGACACATTGTCATTACATGACGTATCACAACTTTTCCCCCTTTTGCTAAATCAGGGATGGATGTGGCCAGTATGTGACACATCCGGCCCATGTGAGTTTGACACCCCGCCTCTAGCCCAACAAATCATTTTAATTTGTCTAAATCTCTTTTTAGGTTTAGCTTCTGGTAATTTCATTAATATATCCCTGTCAATTTGTTGACAAATGGACAATTAATGAATTGTTTTTCATCTTCATTTTATAATCTATAACATTAATAGGTCTTAGATCTAAATATTAAACCTGGTCTTGCTTTGCTTTTTGGGATCAGCAAAGGTACATTTCTGTAAAACAGGTCATTATTATCATACTGCTGATGTCAGATGAGTCGAAGCTGAAGTTAGAACTTTGCCTAAGGTCTTCTAGAGAGTTCATGAAAGAAAAAAAAGATTTGAAGTTATCTGCATTTCATTGAAAATAAATCCAACAAAAATGATGAGTTTGGTTTACATGTCTTTAATGTTACAGAGTTTACTAATAGAACAGAAACAGGTGCATAACTAATTTTAATTACAATTAATATCCATTTTTTATCAGAAAATAATTATACTTGTTTTGGTCACCTTGTGTTCCCTTTGAATAGCATAACAACAATGCCAGTAAACAACTTTCACCATTACTGTATATCAGAGGTGGTATTCCTCAGGTTCTGACCAGTTCTGGAGAACTGGTAGTGGAAATTTTGAATGGTTTGGAGAACCGATAAATACCACCTCTGACTGGCCCCACCCTTATCTATTCTCTTGAGTCCCAGCTGATCTGGAGGGAATGGGGATTTTGCAGTAACTTTTCCCTGGAGTGGGGAGAGAATGGAGATTTTACAGTATCCTTCCCCTACCATACCTACCAAGCCATGCCCACAGAACCGGTAGTAAAAAAAATTGAATCCCACCATTGCTGTAAATGTAAATATCCAAGGTGCACAGGACAATTCTACACTTTCCTGCTACTTGCCACATCATACAAGGTTTCCAGGTTCTGCATAGTGGCCCTTAAAATCTGTCAGATGATGATGACCTGTGCCTCAAACTAATCTTAATGACCATCTAGTTAGTTATTTGTGATATATTATCTACATATTAATTTTTATGCTTCCTGTATTCATTTAATGTTTCACCTCTCCCTTTAGATTCTTTTTTAGACTTTTGTTTGTTTTGTTTAAGAACTGCACATCTTCCTCACAGAAGGACTCTGGGATGTTGTATATTAAAGTATAAAAGTTATAAAATATTTTTCAAAATTGTTCATTGTTTGTATCCCATCTGCCTTATGCTAGGACCATAATAAAAATTTGATTATCTAAACAACCTTACATTTATATTAGAGTAAAATAACTGGAACTGGAATAATACTACAATTTGTTATATTTTTCCTCAAGATTTCTTGGAATCTGAGGCAAAAGTTACAAGCAATTCCTGGCAGAAGCAAAGAATTGAAACAATGGGAACAAAACAGTTTGTAGACAATTAATAGAAAGATTATAATTACTTTGCATATATAAGCAATAATATGAATGCAGTTACTCAAGCTTATGGAAACACTAAGTTGCTACCAATTTATAGTGCTATTATCTAGGGAAATCTCTAGAGCAAGAATTAAAATTCTCACCTCCATCTCTCCAAACCAACATGCATTTTTATTGATTGATGCCCAGAGGCAAAGTTAAAAGCAGGAAAATGATACCCCCGTTCAAAACTTGTAAATATAAGTTATAATGTTTTTCCTACATTAAGCAAGGAGTGATATAAATGAGTATGGTTAACTAGAAGCAGCATTATATTCATCCAATGGTGATACAAGTATGCAGTGAATTCCAAATGATAATGTTTATTTGTGTGAATAGTGAAGGATGCAATGATGATATTATTTCTAGTAAAAACTGATATTTACTAAAAAAAAAAAAAAAAAAAAAGCAAGTGTAGCAACTTTACTATGATGTGATACATTAAAATTGTCCGTATTACTCTTTTTTTCTGTGTGGTCTAAATCTAGGCCCAAATTGGATTATTAAAAAAAATCACAATGGTTACTGTTTTGAGCTAAGGGAATAAGGTGGGATCTTAAGAATATTCTCTGAATATTGAGAATAAGTCAAGAGAGAAAAATTTGCATGAAATTCTCTTTACCTCCACCTTTTGCCTGGTAAGGAATAAAAATACCATATTTTTCGGAGTATAAGACGCACTTTTTTCCTCAAAAAAGAAGCTGAAAATCTGGATGCGTCTTATACATCGAATACAACATTTTTTGCCTCCCGAAGTCCCACCCCTTCACCAAAATGGTCGTGCATAGCCTTATGAAGGCTTTCAGAAAACTCCTGGTGGCTGGGGAGGGCAGAAATGAGAAAAAATGGGCCGTTTTTGCCCCCCCCCCCAGCCCCCAGCAGCACTCTATAAGCCTCCATAAAGCTATGCATGCAATTTTTTTTGACAAAAATCAGGCCTGCTTTCTCAAAAAAGGGCCGTTTTTTGTTCTTTTCTGCTCCCCAACTCTCAGGAGCACTCTGCAAGCCCCCCAAGGCTATTCATGCCTTTTATTTGAAAAAAATGGCCCCTTTTCATGAAAAGGGCCGTTTTTCGGAGGTTTGAAGAGTGCAAAAACTTTTTTTTCCTTTTGGAAAGCTCTTTAACTGATGAGAATTACATTGATCAAGTGCTGTGCCAGCAGAAATGAAGTCTTAAGGTTTGTCAGTGTACTCTCTCTCTCCCTACCTACCTACTGTATTTTTCTCTCTCTATCCCTCTATCTTCCTTCCTTCCTTCCTTCCTTCCTTCCTTCCTTCCTTCCTTCCTTCCTTCCTTCCTTCCTTCCTACCTACCTACCTACCTACCTACCTACCTACCCTCTCTCTCTCTCTCCCTACGTATCTACTGTATTTCTCTCTCTCTCTTTCTTTTTCTCGCTTTCTATCCCTTTACCTACCTACCTACACATACACTCTCTCTCCCTACCTACCTACTGTATTTCTCTATCTATCCATCTCTTTCTATTTCTTTCTCTCTATCCCTATACCTACTACCTACACACTCTTTCTCCCTACCTACCTACTGTATTTCTCTATGTATCTATCTCTATTTCTCTCTTGCTATCCCTTTATCTATCTATCTACCTACCTACCTACTCTCTCTCTACCTACCTACTGTATTTCTCTTTCTTTCTCTCCCTCTCTATCCCTTTATCTACCTACCTACTTTTTTTTAAAAAAAATGCCTCTTTAAAACCTTGGTACGTCTTATACTCTGAAAAATGTGGTACTTTGTAATGTGATCATTACTAGTAAGTTGCTAAATAACAAAATAAATATATTCTTAAGGCTTCCTTCACAAATGACTTGAAATACAATATACTTAAAGTGTAGTTAATTTAAGCAGCAATATTTTCAACAGGAATGATTTGAAAAACATTTCTTTGCTTGTTGTTTTTCATAGCGAGTCAATTAAAGGTGTTTGTCTGGGACAAATGTTGATTTTTTTTTTTTTAGGAAAGCAAGCTGTATTAATTAATTGTCTTGAATATTTATAAGGTACTGAAACAGGCATTTTTCACAACACACACCTATCCAGAAAGCAGCTTTGATATAAAAGACCTGTGAGTTACATGGATTTTCCTTATATTGTTTGTTTTATAGCATATGGCAAATCAATATGGCAAATCAATAACAATTGATGAATACTTTGGGTATGATCTAAAATCTGATGTATTTAATTTTAGCCATTTATTATATTGCTGTCAATTCCTCTTTTTCTTCTCTGAAGGCAATAAGGATATTGCATCCCCTATATGACTATGCCGTAAGTAGAGGACATCAGAGAAGAATCACAATTAAAATAAAATGGCACTGATTCAGGTCCAATTAATATATAGAAAGCAATTATGCCAGTATGCTTCAGGACATATTGTTATCACAATGAATGGCTTTAAGAACATTTTAACATCCAAAGTGATCAAATGAACGCTTATAACTTAGTTCTGGCAGATTAGCAAAATAAAATACCTCTCTGTAGCTCTGGTTGATCTCTGGCTAGCTTGGTATTGTGATTAAGGCATCAGGTTAGAAATGGGGAGATGAAAAGTTCTAGTCCTTGGGCCACTTGACTTTGGACCTGACACTTTCTCTCAAACCTAGGAAGGAAGCAATGGAAAATCTCTTCTGGAAAGTATTGTCAAACAAACTGAAAGGATTTGTCCAGGCAGTCACTAGGAGTAAACAATGCTGGGAATTCTGGAAACATTGCTAAGTCTAAATTGTATATAGCCCAATTATATATAGCCCACAAAGAACAGGATGTCAACCTATTTTCCAAAGCACCAGAAGACAAGACTAGAAACAATGGACTGAAACTAATCAAGGAGAAAAGCAATGTAGAACTAAGGACAAATTTCCTAACAGTGAGAACAATTAACCAAGTGGAACATCTTGCCTTCAGAAGTTGTGTGTGTTCCATCACTATATATATATATATATATATATATATATATATATACATATATATATATATATATATATATATATATATATATATATATATATATATATATATATATATATATATATATATATATATATATATATATAATAGTTTTAATAGTGTTTTTTTCATTTTCATAACATACAGCCACATGTATACTATTACATAACCAACATCTTATTATATTATTAACTGTTTACATCAATTCGTCTTACCATCAACTCCCCAAAACAATTATTGGCTCTTCTGTTCTCCATACACCATATTTGTACCTTATCACCACTGGAGGTTTTTAAGAAGAGACTGGACAGTCACTTGTCTGAAATGATACTTTGGAATATAATTTGTTGACAGTGATATTTTGCGACCAGATTGTGAAAAAAGTGACTTTCTTTGCACCAAAATGGGGTTTAGCTTATTTTCCTAAATAAGAGTACAAGTTACAGTATTAACAAGCATTTTTAAAAAGGAGCATACTCTTTCTTAGATACATAATATCTATCTGTTGTCTATCATTATATTTATTGAAGAAAAATTAGATTTTATCATAAACCATATAAAAAAACCATAAAAGTAGATAGTACCAAAAATAAAAACACTAAAACAAATGAAATAAAAGAAACACAGCAAAATTTATAGTTCATACAATAAAATCAGCAGGGAGTTGAATATAAAGTGTATTATGGAACAATGATAAACAAGACATGATTTGGTGAACACCTTGCATGGTGAACATTAATTACAAAGCTAAACCAGGGATTGAAACATAATCATTTTTTTTCCTCTCAAGCTGTCAATATTCTGATTATTAAAGAAATGGACTCCATGCATATACTAGTATGGTTTCTGATTTAGTTCTGCCCATGCTAACTTTTTTCCTTTAGTGTGTAAAATTCTCAGCATTAAGAAAATCCTACAATTTGCCAAATTGTTGAAGCTGTTATTTTAAGGTAACTTTGTTTTCATTGTCAATACTAAATAGCAAACTTTAAACAAGATGGAATGTTGATCTAACATTCTGTTGATGCTAGAATCAAATATTTATAAAAAATATTTTATAAACACTCGGGATCATAAGAAGCACATTAGCTTTGGAGGAGGAAATCAAGGAAAAAAAATGCCTCTGCCCCCCAGCATCCATCTGATATTCATTTGGCTAGTGTCCTTGCAGCAAACAGCAAATAGCCTGGTCAGCTTCAGCACGTTATTGCAGCCCAAGTACGTGGCTCGTCAGAACTCCACTCTGTTACGCCCACCACCGGTCAACTGAGCTGAGCTACAGTCACCATCAGGGAATGCTGGAGCCTTCACTACTGAGCAGCTGATTGGTGATTGGATTTGCTTTCTGGAATATCGCTGATCAGCTCTTCTAGGCGGTGGGGATCATTGCCGCCCATTTGCCGCCTTTGTGTCCTTTGTGCCCCTTCCCCAATGCAAGGTCACTTTATCTGGATATTCTAAATACACAGTTTTGAAAAGGAAACAGATTAAGACAGCTTTCCTCATTTTATCCTTCTTGCTTTCTTGGACAACATTTTTGATAAATTTAAGGTAATATTTTCAATAACCCTCTAGAAAGGAGCATATCATAAAGAGTGAGGCAGGAGTAGAGCAAACAGTACATGACTGATATGCCAAAGTATTATGAGGACATATCATATTTTCTATTTAAACATATTTTGTATTTGAATATATTTTGTATTTAAACATATTTTGCATTTAAAGATGTAAGTTAGTGGGATTTCCCACAGCAGATAACAATATCTCACCTTGAATAATCTAAACAAGTCTTTGAACTGGCAAAGGAAAAGTGATATAGATCTAGTAAACAAACAAAACACAAAGCTAAATCAGAGTCAGACTATTTAGTCATTAAATGGGAGACAACCAAAAGATCCTAGAGATGTAGAACAGATGGAGAATTCGGGGGGGGGGAGGGGAAATGGGAGACTACTTCCATATTCTTTTCAAAAAGGTAACATGGATATAATCAGCTGCAAAAAAGTACAATGTAAGTTTTACATAACATAGTATTATTATGTGTTGTTTTATGCATGTTGACATAATGAAGAAAAGTTACAGGAATTTCTTAAAATAGAAAGAAAGCATATATGTGTTTGTCTTAGGGTATTAGAGATGATAACCATTGCTATATATGCTGTTTATCTTTGTTTGCACATTGTACAATCTCTGGGTAGTGATTCTATGTAATGCTAAATTTGTAAGTGAGGGAGTATTATACAAATATTTTCCTGAATGCCATTAGGTTAGATGTTTTGCCTTTTTATATACCATTGACAGGAAAAGAATGCTATTTGTGTAATCATGTGGTTTGTTTAGATTGAATGTGGGAAAATCATAAGAAGCAGGAGTATTTTGCCATAAAACCTGGAATGTATAATCTGTAATCTTTAGGCAGGTCTCAGGAGTACCTGCATTACAGATCATAATTTAGTCATAATTTTGCTACATGGTATATATGGAACATTTATGTCCTTTTAATCTCCCTCATAAATCATTTCTCCCAGCTGCTTAATCACTTATACTGACCTTCTTTGAATCCTTTCCAACTTTTGATGGCCTCTTGGTAATGGCATGCCAACAGCTGCCTGAATACTCTAGGCAGAGTCTTATACTACCCATATGAAGGAAAAGCTTTCATCAAGCAAGAAACATGTGAAACATATTCAGAATCACCTGATTGGCACTGAAGATCACTTTTAAAGAATAAATGCATATGAAGTTTCCATGCATTTTCAGATTTTATGTTCCTAAATGACATAAATTTTAGTTATTGAACATATCTGCGCTTTGGATTACTAATTCTTCAATGTAATTTTTCCCCTTCAGCTTTCCAAACTGATTTGCATTATTTCCTGCTCTTACTTTACTTCTCACTTTCATAGATCCCTTTCTTTTTCTTATTTCTCACTGGTAAGCCAAGAAGCTCTTAATTTAGTATCATCTGTAAAGGTAATTAATGCACTGTTTACACCGTCCTCCACATCATTATTACAATTTTGCATTCCACTAAGATATAAAAAGTGTAGTAATCAATCTTGGAGTTTAAAGTATTAAATTTGATTCCTATTGTGAGCATTCATCATAAAGAGTGTGTATGCGTATGTGACAGGAAATAGAATAATTTAAAAACAAACCATAATTAATTACAAATATTCCATAGTACATAAAGTATTAACAAGGATGTGTGAAGATTTAATGTTAAGATTGAAATATGGTTAAGGCTGGTACCAATTAATACTGTTAACATGAAAATGATGTTTTATGCACACTTGCATGGTTCTAACCAATATATTTTTAAATGATGTACTAAAATGAAATTGCAAAATAAATAGATCAAAGGGATGAGAAAAAAGTACTGCAACACTTTCAGGTAACCTTCTTAATTTTACTTTTTCTTCCTCATATTATTTGGATCGAAGGTTAATGTTTGACTAATTTCTCATTTTTCACTGAATTGTAAACATCACTTGAAAACTGTCTGATATCTTATTTTATATTCTTTCTTTACTGAACCCTTTTCTATCAAGAAAAAAAAAACTCCACCTTTTATTGCTATCATAGGGTCAGGCTCCCTAACCCTCAATGCAATAAGTTAGATAGAATTTGGGTCCTACAATGTATCTGATTTCAAATATCTAACTAGGTTTGAAATAGTTGGTTAAACATTCATATGTTGAAGGTTCAGGGATTAAATGTGCAGCAGTTGAATAGTTGGTGTGTTAAGGAATACATATCATCTAGCAATTCTTTTATGTTGTACTAACTGTCTAGTTGTCCTATGTAACCAGACTTAGTTGGAATGTCAAAGATAGCAGCTAATGATTAGTCCTTAATGACAATGGAAGCAACACCAGGTTATCTGGATTCTACTGGAACAAAGCAACATCAGAAAAGTACATAACACCATCAGAAAAGCTCTTAACATTCACCCTTAAGATTATAAATAGGTTACTCATAATTAAACAGGATCAACTGAGAGCTTCAAAATACTGTTACAATACGTAAGATATTCTCTGTTGCTTCTGTTTATGTTTAAACTTAAAAAGTTCATAGTTCCTGGTCTTATTTTTTTTTTGTCTTTCCAAACCAACTTTAAAGATATTTAGCAACCCTTTCCAGACCAATTATTTTGAAATTTATCATGTTTCTTTCCTAAATTTATTTTCAAGACATTTTTCAAAGGCACAGCTTTCTACAATACCAGGCAAATAAGTAAATCCTTTTTCTGAAGATTACCAAATGAAACAAATTAGAAAAAAAAAACCTTAAACTGAAATTTGGAAGGGATATGTATGCTTCTAAATTTATTCAACCTGCTTGTACCCATTCTTTCCCATTGTACTTTTAAAATGAAAAATAAAAATCTAAAGGCACTTGGTGTGCATTTTATCCTCCCACGAATGTATTTATCCTTGGTTTGATAGATTCCATTTGCTAAAGAATGGATACCATGCTAAAAAAGCAAAGGAAAAAAAAACAGACCCATTAAACTGCAGATCAATTAGCACCAATACCTGAGAAGATACTGGAAAAATAATTTAAAAATCTGCAGATCTGTGAACAGATCTGTGAACAGATTTGTGATATTAGGTGGAACTTGTAATTAGTTTTAAAAATAGTTTTTTTATATCTCAGTTACTGTTTTCATCAAGCATCCTGATTAGACTTGGTGAAGAAGAGAGTTCTCATCCTGAAAACAATGCAGAGTTATTTATCTATCTATTTTTTAAATATTATATTTGTCTAAGATACTCCAATGCATCTAACAAAAGCAGTTGTTATGTAATAATAATAATAATAATAATAATAACAACAACAACAATAATAATAATAGAAAATGAACATTAAACTTAAATCTAACACAAGCAAGCAAAAACTTAAGTGGTAGATTAATGAGATTATGACAATGAGGATGGTGGTAATATTGACACTTGTAATTTATCTGATGTACTTAAGGCTTATTGAGATAGATAGTATTCAAGCTTCTCTAGGATATTTGGGTGCCATCCCCAAGCACCCAAACCTTTTCAGATAACATCTTGAATGGAAAAGTCAAAGAGTCAATGCAAAAGGAATACATCAGGAGGATCCGCAAAATATTAAAATAAAAACTGAATGCTGGAAACATAATTAAAGTCATTAATATATGGGCAATTCCAGTTATACACTACTCAGCTGGAATCATCGACTGGATTTTGGCTGAACTGGAAATCTTGGACCGGAAAACATGCAAACTTTTTAATATGTACCATGCCTTACATCCATGAAGTGACATTGACAGGTTGTACCTGCCAGGAAAAATAGGGGGCAGGGGGCTATTGCAAATCCATCAAACTGTAGAAAAAGAAAAAGAAAGTTTGAATGATTAGGTGAACCAAAGTACAGAAAAATTGCTGCAGGCTGTAAAAACGGAGAACAGCATAAAAACAACAGAAACAAAGGCAGAATATAAGGAAAAACAGCTAGATGACAGATTAAATAGATGGATAACCAAAGCTTTGAATGGACAGCACTTGAAAACATTGAAGGAAAATGTGATGACAACTTGACATGGGCATGGCTTAAGATGGGAACTATCAAGAAAGAAACAGAAGGTTTAATATTGGCTGCTCAAGAACAAGCACTACAAACTAATGCCATGAAAGCGAAAATACAAAAATCCATTGACAACTTTGCAATAACAAAGTTGAAACTGTTTCACATTTAATATGTGAATGCAGCAAAATCACACAAACTGATTACAAAGCTAGACACAACCGAGTTGCTAAATTAATCCACTGGTCATTATGTAAAAAATATGATTTACCTGTATCAAGAAAGTCATGGGAACATAAAGTGGAAAATGAGAAGATGAAGATCTTGTGGGACTTTCAAATACAAACAGATCATCATTTGGAGAACAACACACCAGATATCACGGTTGTAGAGGGCCGAAGTGCACAGTTTATTTATATCGCTGTCCAGGAGATGCCAGAGTCGAAGAAAAAGAACTAGAAAAAATAATGAAATATTGCTACCTGGCCATGAAAACTACACGGCTATGGATGAAGCATGTAACAGAGATACCCATTGTCATCGGGGCACTTGGCACCATGTCCAAAAATGTTACAAGATACAACAACAAATTGCAGCTTCCTGCAATAACACCAGCGGAACTGCAAAAAACTGTGCTACTCGGAACAACTTATATTTTAAGAAGGTACTTGGTGGATACCTAGGATATTGGCAGCAAACCACATCAACCATTAGCACCAGTCAATGGTATTTGTAATGCATTTTTGAATGTTCAGTTGGCTGTTTCATGTGTAATGAATAAAGTATATAATAATAAAAAAATGAACCTTAAACTTAAATCTAACACATGCAAGCAAAATCTTAAATGATAGATTAATGAGATTATGACAATGAGGATAATGTTAATAGTGACAATGGTAATTTATCTGGTATACTTAAGGCTTATTGAGGTAGATAGTATTCAAGCTTCTCTAGGAAATTTTGGTGCCATCCCCCCAAACATCCAAACCTTTTCAATTATCATAATATTAAAGAAATCTTAACATATCTTTATTGAAATGACAGCATTCATTTTTTGACTCAGTAGTGAGAATGCAGTATTTCAGGCTAACTCTGATCACTTTCAGGAGTTCAATCCTGACTCGCACAAGCTTCAACCTTCCATCCTTCCGAGGTGGGTAAAATGAGGACCCAGATTGTTGGGGGCAATAGGCTGACTTTGTAAACTGCTTAGAGAGGTCTGTAAAGCACTGTGAAGTGGTATATAAGTCTAAGTGTTATTGCTAGTACTAGTGCTTTTATTTATAGCTAATGTATTCCGTAATAAGACAAACAATTTATTTTAGAATAACAGAAAGATGAGGACATGTTGAAAGGTCAGTAAAAGGTCACTTGTGTCAAGAGATGCCAAAAACCGCAAAAAAAGTGAAGTAGCAAATTAAAACCTCACATTTTATATTACTCATTCACATATTGGATTCCTTAGAAATATGCTTCATGTTCTGTGACAATTTCCCAGATAGACTAGTAATCCTTCTTGCCCTCCACTACACAGCAGCAGCCACTTACTCGGAAGGGAGGGGGAAGAGAAGGGAAGATTTCCAATGCTCCCGGCCAGATTGCCACTAGAAAACTTAATAGGGAAGCTGGGAGCTGGTAGGAAGTTGGAAATCACTCCTGTTCCCACTCATTTTTTTCCTGTCCTTGATCCTTCTGTTTCTTTATTTAAGTAAGACAGATCTCTCAAATAATGACCCAATGTGGCATGGATTTCCTAGAATTGATTTAAATGTACCTCCAAACTGCCTCATGCATGGGATACATTAAGAAATAAGAAAGGATGATGACTAGAAAGAAAAAACCTACACGTTCTTAACACCATCTGTTTGGAATATATGAAAGTATAGCAAGGACTTCTAAAAAGCCAAGTAAAAACATGGTGAGGTAATGCATTCAATAAAAATTGGAAGAACAATTGATGGGATCTACGACAACTCACCCTAGTCAACTCTCCATGGCCAACTCAGTGCAGCCAACTTGCCACAGGACAATTCACCATGGCCAATTTGCCACTGGACAACTCGCCGCAGGATAAGAGTTACACTAATATTGAATAAATTGTGGAATAGAAAGGATGCCAAAGGAGGGACAAAATGAAATGTCAATGACAACAATTAAAATATTTTTTAACTATTTTAAATAATTAAATTGAATTGTTGAATTGTCCCAAAATGAGGTGTCCTGTGGTGAGTTGACCATGATGAATTGACCATGGCAAGTTGCCCATGGTGAGTTAGCTGTGGTTTCCACATGCCAGACAAATAGTTTTAGGTTTGGGCTGATAGAAGATTGAACAGCAGATAATGAGACCTTTATTCAGCTATTTACCCTTAGGGCATCCTTAAAATGACATAAGAGAATACAATACTTTTTATGTGGATAAAATGTTCTAAATCACACAAACATTAGCATTTTTCAGAACTTTTCTTCAGATACATGTATAGCATCAAATAAACAAGGGAAAAAGAGAAGATTTTAAGGCATTAAGAAAAAGATACAATTTGGAATTGTCATTAGAGACAGATGGGTGCTGTTTACATTTATATGGGATTAGATCCTATTAAATTTACCTCACTCTAAACATAAATAAGATTGGTCTGTTAATTGGGTTATGAGAAACTTGGGGGAAAACTGATTTAAAGTGCCATCAAGAGCTGCTGGAACAAATGTCTTTAAAACCTTCGAGCCGGCAGTAATTCAGATCTTAACTTGAGAAACATTCTGCTATTCGATAATTATTACATGCAAGGTGACAGTAGGGCCATATTCACTTTCTGGTTTCTTTAGCACTATCATCACAATCTTATCACCGCACCCATTATGGGCCGGGAGCACTAACTGAAAAAGATAAGCATATTTGTGTGGGGTTCTTAAAAAGTTGATGGAACAAGCTTCCAAAAATGGAGGGTTATATGCCATAAAGCAAGATTGTGCCTCTGAATCTTCCAAGTGTGGAAATAGAAACTGGGACTGGAAGACACAGTGAAAGAGGCAGAGTTCCATTACTACCTCCCTGCAGTTGTATTAATGTGAAAATAGTTCCTAAAACAGAAGTGAATGATTTTTCAGGTTGAGGAATGTTCTCCCCCATCCTTTCAAGCCATTGCATCACATTTGTGTCAGAAACATCGAGGAGCTTGTGAGTTGTAGCTAAAGGATTAGCCAGTGACATCACCACTGCCCAATGGATGTCCACTTGGGGGCTTCTTTCATGTCCCCAGCAGGAGCTGGAGCAAGGGACGGGAGCTCACCCTGCTCCATGACAACACAAGCTTGAACATGGGGTTCCTAACCTCCAACCCAGTGTCATAACCATGCGAGTCATCATGCTCCTATCTTCAATTGAAAATCAGAGGCTTTAATTTAATTTAGGGTGTAATGAACAAATTTAAAAAAAAATCTTACGGCGCTTTGCTTTTATCTACCAGCAGCGAACCTTTTATATGCACAAAGGTGGAAGGATCTATAAATATCTACAATTGAAGATGGAGATGGTGAAATTGACATCTTTAATTGAATGAATCAAAGACTTTGACTAAAAGATTGACTACTTTTATTTCTACTTGGAAACAAGTTTGGATTTTTTTTTTTTTTTGAGGAACTGGAAGAAATTTAATGTTGATTTTGGGATCTGATGATTAAAATTATATGGGATTATAGAAATAATGTGGACAAATGTTAACCTTAGTGCAAGGTTTTTTTATGGTTTTTTTATTCATAAGTGTACCAATGGAAATTGGTTGTTATTCTTTCTCTATTTTATGTAATTTTCTTTTCTTTTTCTTTTTCAACTTTGATCTTTCTTTCTTTCTTGATATTTTTCTTCTTTCACAAGCCCCTTTTTCTTGTCTGTTTATCATTTAATTTTCTTACTTGAAAATCATTACAGGTTGTTTTTTTTTACTTTCAGGAAAATTTCAAAATGATATAGGGCTTTGTGCTTTGCTTAGGTGATTGAACAAACATATTTAGGGCTATTCTTAGCTTGAACAAATTAAAAAGAAGAAAATGCTCATGAAATCAATAGTTTTGCTGCCTAATTGCAATCTTACAATTTTAGGGTGCTCTGTGGACCCCAAAGTAGGAAATGATAATTGTGTATAGCCTGTGGATTGCCGATATTAAAGAATTACTGTATGGGGTTCATGGGCATTTATAACAATAGCAGTTTCACATTATTTCAGTAAATGTTCACATCAGTTATTACTCATCATTTAGCCTGCAGAAAAAACATAGAAGATTGTTAAATACTTTGCAATATTTTCAATTAAATAGTGATGGTGTTAACACTTCCAACTTCTGTACTAACATTCTGAGCTAAGTTGTGAGCTAATTTTTGGAATTCATCCAATGAGAAATAAGCTTTCTGCATGGAGTAAAAGAAAAGCCAGAAAAGAACAATGACTAAATAACTATTTTTCATTTGCTGGATGCTGGAATGTAGTTATGGGAAATGTGTTTTTATTATCCTCGCTTTGGTGACTAGTATGCCTATGTTACAATGAGAAATGATATATTTAATTTATAATGTAAAACAGATATCAAAGAAATCAAATTGCAGTCCATAATTTTCTGTATTTTATGTCATCATCCTGGAAGCATGAGAACTTCTATGTATGCATCAAGCCAGCTTCTAAATTATGATTTTATAATGAGATAATGCTAAAAGCTAAATTGAAATTATCTTCAAGTGAACATACAACTTTTTCTTCCAATATTGTTCATTGCTTCCCCACCCATGTGTCTTCAGTATTGATTTGCTGCCCTTTTGTAGCGAATTATATTTCTGTATGTATATGTGCATGTATGTGTGTGTGTGTGTGTGTGTGTGTGTGTGTGTGTGTGTGTGTGTATGGCTTGGCTGATAACGGATCAGAGCCTGTGGCCTAATGGCTAAGACATCTGCCTAATATGTAATATAGCCCAGGTTCAAATCCCAGTAAGGGTATGGCTAGCTGATGAGAGCTAAATAGCTTGAAATAGATCTATACTAGTCTCCCTTTATTTATTTATCAGCACAAATACAACAAATGTAACAAAAAGGCAACAGTAAAAATATTGGGTTTCTACCTGGATGGTCTCTTGTGACGAGCCGAAGGACAGAGAATGGAAGTAGTGATCTTCCTCCCATATTTGGGCATACTGGAGGTTATAAAATCTATCTATCTATCTATCTATCTATCTATCTATCTATCTATCTATCGATCGATCGATCGATCTATCGATCGATCGATCGATCGATCGATCGATCTATCGATCTAGATCTAGATCTAGATCTAGATCTAGATCTATGTATGTATGTATGTATGTATGTATGTATGTATGTATGTATGTTTGTTCAACTCATTTAATTTACTACTGTGAGTATCCACCTAATTGCTTCAACTTCTTCAATAGATCACGAACATAGATTTTTTTCTGGTGATGAAAAAACCAAGGAATCTTTAGGTTCCTGAGAACACAATAATAATTTCATAAGCTTAAACAAATGATGCAGTGATGAAGGTGGCATAGATTTTGTCATCACAGAATGGAAAACATATCAATTCCTCTGTTATTCTTTGTAATAAGCATAAAAAAATCTAGCAATTTGCAACTGGAATTGTTTTCTCAATATTCATGAATTATACATTCTAATTTACATCTTCCCATCATTATTTTTCCTTCATTTAGTTCTTCATCATATTTTGGTGCAGAGAGAGTTGATATCCTGGCAGAGAAAGGGGAACTTTTGCCAGAAAAAAACAGAAATAAAAAATGTTTTTTTAAATCTTATTTCCAACTTTAAGACCAACAAATTTATTTTATGTTACTTTTGTAGATGCTAATATTAGATTTCCCTTTTTTTCTTGGAAGCTTTTTGGAGAATTGATAACTGGAGAGATCCCAGCTTATGGATCCGTGATCTCGAACCTATGGCACTCATGCCACAGCTGGAATGCATGCCACAGGTAGCACATAGAGACCTCTCTGTGGGCATGCCAGCCTTCACTCCAGTGCACCTCCCACCAGGTAGCTGGTCTTTGGGGCTCTGCTGTGCACGCAAAGCGGTGGGCCGCATGCGGGGGATGCACATGTGCATACATGGGGGGTGGATCACATGTGCAGGGGGGAACTTGCATTACACTTTGGTTTGCATATATGCACATGTCCCTGTGCCCTGTTTTGGGCCTGGAAAACCTCCTGCAGCAATCTGGAAGCCAAAGTCAGGGTGGGGTGCATGCACGGGGTGCAGGGGGCACTCGCATTGCATTTTGAGGTTTCGTGCATGTGTGCTTTGGGCACTCGGCACCAAAAAGTTTAGCCATCACTGTTAGAAACTATAGAATAGCAGTTGGAAGAGACCCTGGAGATCATCTAGTCCAAACCCCTGCTGATTACATTAGGTTAAAATCACTTTGTATCACCAATCATATTCAGTCTCCCAGGTATTGTTTTCTTACTTTCCTCTCACTTTGCAATCAATGAAGACAATTATCAGCTTGAATTCAACAAAGAGTAATAGGAAAAACAGTTTCTTTCTCTCCACTTTGTCCTCCTCCTTCACTTCCTCCACTCAATGGATCTCATGCAATGCACTCAATGATGCATAAAGGCAACAAGATCTTTTGATTGAGTGGCCTCTGAGGTAGTTTACTGATGTGTGTGGTCTGGGAAAATACTACTTGGTTTTCAATTTATAATGCTGCTGTTGCCTAAACATTTGATGAATGTTTACAAGGAGCTTTTTGGTGCTACTACACTCTTGTGAGGAGGGGAGAAGAGATTTGCATCACAATCAGTCTAAAGATACAGAAAGAAGAAAACCAACTACAAGCAACTTCTTCATATACTTTTTGTGAAAAAAGATGACTATTTTCAATACTTGCAATGACTCTTTCAGTTTGGCTTGGTCTGATGTGAGACTCAGACGCTACCTTCAGGTACTCCATCCAACTAGTGAGGAATGTTGAAATCTCTAGTTAAAGAGGCAGTTGTGACTGCATCTCTTTATAATTTCATGAGTATGGCTAAGGAAGAAGAGAAACTGCTTATTACTCTTGATATGTTGGGCTGAAGAGGTGATGGTAGAGCCAACTTCTTAAATGTACACACTCTTTTTGTGAGGAAGCTTAGATGCTGTGTTTTATTTTTATAGTCTCATTTCTTTTGTAAGCCCTTTCTGGAGTATGTATATGTTTGTGGGTGAGGGAGAAACAGGTTGAAGGAAGAGTAGGAACAAGCTGAACTTATTCAGTGAACAATGTTAGCAGGGAACACAGAAAGGAGATCCTTCTGGAAAAAAAGACTAGCAGGGCAAAATCTACTGCTGGCCTATAGTCTCTTCTAAAGCAGTTGTGTTTCATTCAGGCACTTTATCATAAAACTGACAAGCAAATAGACTACCTCCAAGCCAAGCTGATGGAAAAGAACTGAAGGCATTTCTTTGAGCTGCAGGAGATGGTAGGGATGAGATACAGTATCTTGCTGTGGAGCCTGACTATAGTATCTATCCCAAGTGTCGCTATAGCACTATATAAATTTTGTAGAAAGGTCAATGTTGAATACATGACAGTTCATGCTCCAGTATTTTAGTTTGTATCTGCTAAAACAAGATTTCTTTAAATTATAATTTATGATTTGGGACTCTGTTTTTATCTTTAGGGTTTTCTTTCTTTCTTTCAGACTTTGTACTTTCTATGTAATCCCATCTGAATGGCATTTTAATTTTGACATTACCCAGGGATTTAAGAAGTTTGCTTCTTACAGATATGTACTGTGGGAATGATTGCAATAAAAGTGTTTGGGCTTCTTGTACATCATTTCTACATAACCTTCAACATGATAAATGAGGATTTGAGGAGCATTAGTAATGTACAGGGAATGGAATCTATTTCCTGACTCTACAATTGTAATTAGGTCCTGATAGAGTAGTCTGTAACAAATTAGCTAGAAAGTTGCTTGTTTCCCTCCTCCTTCCCCTGCTTATTTGAAAAAGCATGTGTGTAGAAGAAAGGTTTGTAAATGGTTGATACAGAACTTAAAATCGGAAATGCCAATGAAGAAAATATATAATCTATATGAAAAGAGATATCACTCTGGGATGTGGCCACAGTCACTCAGGCAGTGAGAAGAGGAATTTTCATCCCATCCATGTTCTCCATAGTTCTGTTAGAAATTTGTATGTTTGTGTGTGTGTGTGTGTGTGTGTGTGTGTGTGTGTTCCTAAAATACATAATTGTAAATAGTTTTCATTTATAAAATAAGAAGAGAAACTTCTCAAGTGGGAGATATTTATTTCACAACTTTCTTTTCCATTCTGAAGACATAGTCACACAGATAGCAAAATTAATGGTTTTGTTCACTTTAAAATAAGGGTGCTTTGCCATTAGTTAGAAACTTAATGTATTAAGTACTGAAACTCACCATCAATGCATTAACAGATGTAATGGAATGTATGGATGACCTTGGGAAAAGAGAAGATGCTACCTAGGAAACAATCAGCCAAGAGAGGAAGAAGCTCATAGTTGCTTAATTGTCACAGGAAAAAAAAAAATCTCAGAAAAGACCCACCCTAATGGATCAAATAGTTAAAAGTGGAAGTGGCTTCAGACCTGCAAGATTCCCTTAATGTAGCCTTATTTTTATTTTAAAAAAAAGTAGAATAGGTTTATCTTGTTGTATTTCCTGTCTGATTTACCTGGGAGAAGCTGACAGTAGATGAACTTACTATTAGAGTTTTATTTTTTAATTGCAAATCTCTGATAACTCTGACACGTACATTCTGAAATAATGTAAAAGCAATTATTCTTAAGAACACTTAAAATGCCTTCCTTTATAAGTTTCCAGGTGACAAATAATGAGGTAAGACATATCTGAATTAACAGGGATGACCATTGTGGCTAAGGCCGAAGCATTGGTGAGTAGACTCGTTCCACAAAAACTCTCCAGATGAGGAGAGGAGATCTACAACTTGTGTTCCAGATGGGTACTTCAGATGGAAACTACAAGACCTACTGTTTGCCACAGATTTAAATACCAGGAGATGGAGGGAACCATCATGCTCTCAACCATTATTGTCTACTGGTTAAGATACCAAGCTAGAAAGCCAGAAACTATGAGTTCAAGTCCCACCATAGCCATAAAATCCAGCTGGGTGACCTTGGACTAGTCACTCTCTCTCTCAGACCAACTCACCCCACAGGGTTGTCATTGTCAGAAAAATAGGAGGAGGAAGGGGTGTTGGATTTGTTCACTGCCTTCAGTTATTTGTACAAATAATAAAGGCAGAACCCAAATAAATAAATAATAAAATTGGGTTGCTAATTTGCTCTCTAACCACTTTGGGAAATTGCTATTCAACTACCTTAAGGGCACTTGAGAATCTCAAAATAACAAGGTTGAAAGTCTATGGGGTAAATTTACTTTCATTCTCAAGTAAAAGAAACATTAACTATAAGCTTAAAAATTTAAAAATTAGAAATAAATTGCAAAAACCTAAGTATCTAATTTGAGAAAGTTGCAAATGAATTAAAGATCAGTTTAAATAATGGAACAGTATGACTTTTGCTACAATATTTTGGAAATAATTATATAAATGAACAGCTCACTCATGGGAACAAAATTGTTTTAGATGAACTTAAATACCAGAAATACCAGAACAGCAAATTGAGACATTATTTCGGAAACTGAACACTAGCGGGGACTATAGATTCAAAGCAGAAAAGTAAAAGGGGAAAAATCCTCTTGTTAGTTGGCAAGAGGAACCTGGAAAATGACAGAAAACACTTTGACATTTGAAATATTCTATTTCAGGAGATTTTTGAAAAATAGGATGAAAAAATAGCAGCTTCAGTCTAATCAATGATGCATCCTGTACAGATTATGTTGTAAAACATTAAAGCATAAATTGCTGATGTGGAAAATAACATTTTGGAAGATTTACAAGAGATGGAACAAGTTTGCCTGATGCAGAAATACCAGAACATAAAGAATTTGTAAGCATAGGAAAATAAATGAAAATTATGGACTGTAAGACAGAGAAAGGAACTAAAGTGTCAGGGTTCCAAATAGCATCCAAAAGTAAATCAGAGTCCAAGGCAAAGTATTGCTCAAAGTTCCAATTTATTAAGAGAGCCATGTTAGCACATCTGGGAAAAACTGAATCTGAAAGCTTCCTGGTTTTCCCCACCTAGCTGAAAGTTCAAGATCTTGCCCCCACACCCACAAGTTCATCACATGGTCCAATCTCTCACTGCCATGGTGACAGTTTCACCCATCCAATTTATGTCAGGTGCAGAGGCAAAGAATGACCTTGGTTTTCTAGAGAGAATTTTCTTGTGGCTACATAGTATCTGACTCCTTACAATCCCACCTCCCATTTTCCCACAATAGAAAATGCATAGCAGAATAATAGAAAGTGTGGGGGGCCAAAGACCCACAAGAATGTATAACTGCAGTCCTGACATAAAGTAGAAGTTCAAATGGCAAATGAAGAAACTGACTTGGTTAAGGATTATTTAATTGGACTCACGAAAGAAATTTCATTCTGACAGTAAGTTTTAATACCCTACACTCATTGTAAATAGTAAAACACATAATTTACAAATGTGTTTCAAGATCTAATTTGTAAGAATTTGGATTTCACACTTTCTCTCCTTTCCCCGCCTCATTCCAAAATAAACTTTGACTTTAAGAGGCATTTTAAAGCTTGTTATGTTAAAGAAAATATATGTAACAGAGCATAAGCTGAGAAATGATAAAGGACTTTTCTAGCTGCATAGCTAATGTGCATTTGTCTACAATTGTTATTAATACAGAACTGGATTCCTGTTCAGAAGCAATGGAAATGGCAGCTTTGAGGAGGAAATATCATCGTTAAGCTTCTCCATACTGACTTCAGTGTAACATTTGCTCTTTCAACTTGGATGGCAGTAAGAGAGAAATCTTCAGATGTATCCAGTTCTTCCTTCCTTCAGCCTTTGATCTCCTCCATATCCTTTCAAACCACTAACATTTCCCCCCAACCAGAGTGCCAATGGCTTCTAGTCTGCATTACTCCTGCTTCACCCTTTTTCTCTTCCTTTCTCATATTTTTCCCCCACTTACATTAAACAAGACATATCGTTCCTTCTTGCCTTTAAAAAGTTTCATATTTCTTGGCTGCTTTTTCATTTTGAGCCGAGGTGGCGCAGTGGTTAGAGTGCAGTACTGCAGCCCACTTCAGCTGACTGCTATCTGCAGTTCAGCAGTTCAAATCTCACCGGCTCAAGGTTGACTCAGCCTTCCATCCTTCCGAGGTGGGTGAAATGAGGACCCAGACTATGGGGGCAATATGCTGACTCTGTAAACCGCTTAGAGAGGGCTGAAAGCCCTATGAAGCGGTATATAAGTCTAACTGCTATTTACTTGCCTTTGCTTTTCAATTCATTGACTGTCCTGTTGAGTAATGTTAAATGTACAATCATTGGGGTGGTAATCTATCTCTACCCCATTCCAGTGAAGAAAAACCATTATCAACTGTACATAAAGTGCCATCTTATCTTTTTCTTCTCCTTATACATGGTTAATGTATGGGCCAATTTTTTTTCTGTTGTTTAATATAACTTGCTGCTTTAAACATACTTACTGTATTCATTAATGCTTTCCTTTCTTCTGCCCAGAAAGTGGAGTTTTGAAATTCATACTTTGCCTGAATCTGTTTTTAGTGCAACTGAAGGAAGAAGGAGAATGGCAGACTGTATGGTAGTAATCTTCTAAAGAAAGAGGAGAAGCTTTTATGAATTCGTGTTTATGAGAGGACATAGCTTCTTTTTCTATCATTCTGGATAAGTATGAAAAAGTAATTGTACAGAGAACCTTCAATAATCTGTCACAGAAATACTAAGCATCCTAAAAAAAATCAATATATTCTACCTGTTCTCTGCAAATATTCATAACTTTGTATATGAGCTTTTGACTTTATCCCTAAATCCACTGCCTGCTGTCAAATTCTAGGATCAAATGATCTTTCCGGACAAAATGCTCCTTTCCTTTTCCTAGGCTTCAAGGAGAGAGGCTGTGATTTGACAGTTTTAACTTTTCAAACTTTGTTGTGATTCTGACTGAGACACAGTTAACATTCTGCTTGAGGTTAAGAAAGCAACCATGTGATTCAGCTCCTTTCAATCGCTTCCATTTTAGAATCTGCTTACTAAGAGGTGATATTTAGAAGGTTGAAATAATGATCTCTCAACAGGAACTTATAAGAGTAAATTTAAGCTGACATGACAGCCATGGAATAAATAACAGCCCTCCCTCCCTCCAGTTCCCTATCAAATTTTAAACACAGATTTGAATCATGGCCCTTGAGTTGCAAAATTAAGTGTACATGTGATTCAGGCTATAGTTGATTTTCCTGCTCAAGGGAAGACTGTAGGTCAGAGGATCACTAGACTCTACTAAAAGTGTATTTGGATGCTTAGGGATGTCATTCCCTGAATATTCCCTGAAATAGGGCATTCCCTGTCATATGTTGTTGTTGTTCAGTTACTAAATTGTGTCCAACTCTTTACAACCACATGGACCATAGCAGACTGCCCCCCCCCCTTGTCTTCCACTGTCTCCTGGAGTTTGCTTAAATTCATGTTCTTGCATCGATGACTATCTAACCAACTCATCCTATACCATCCCCTTCTCCTTTCTCTGTCAATCTTTCCCAACATCAGCATCTTTTCCAATGAGTCCTCTCTTCTCATTTGGTGGCCAAAATATTTGATCATCAGTAGCTATTATCCCATAGAACAGTCAGGGTTGATCTCCTTTAGGACTTCGTATATGTACTGATAGACACACACATGCACACACACGCACGCACGCACACAAACACACACAAACACACACATACACACACACTAGCTGGATACTCGTGCTTCGCTACGAAACTACGTGCTTGGTCAATGCAGGAGAAATCTGGTTCACTCCAGTTCAATCTGTTGGCTGAGTGGTGGTCAGTGACTGAAATACATAAGGGAATATCACTCCCACCGACTTGAGTCTGGAAGCAATTCCATAGGTGGAAGCCATAGACATTTTGGTGAGGTACCAATGTTTAGTACTGTAAGGAACCCCAGACCGCTCCTGAGTGAAGGAGTAGAACATGGGCCAGTTTGAACTGAGGTAACATAATATGAGGCAACTGGCAGTCGAAACAGAGTTCTTTTCAGGGTGGGGAGGGGGAGTAGAACTCCTTAGCATCAGAGCATGTTAATTACTGTATAAGAAATACTAATGATCTGATTAGTATCCTTTCTTAGCGAGCACCTAGAAGTCAAGAGGAACACACACACACACACACACACAAACACGTACTATACATACTTGCATTTACTTCTAACTGAA